>NC_134486.1:258999217-259289217 GCF_040206685.1 Ascaphus truei
CTGTCTCTCGCCCTCTATCTCTCTGTCTCTCGCCCTCTCTCTCTCTGTCTCTCGCCCTCTCTCTCTCTGTCTCTCACCCTCTCTCTCTGTCTCTCACCCTCTCTCTCTGTCTCTCACCCTCTCTCTCTGTCTCTCACCCTCTCTCTCTCTGTCTCTCACCCTCTCTCTCTCTGTCTCTCACCCTCTCTCTGTCTCTCACACTCTCTCTGTCTCTCACACTCTCTCTGTCTCTCACCCTCTCTCTCTGTCTTTCACCCTCTCTCTCTGTCTCTCACCTTCTCTCACCCTCTCTCTCTGTCTCTCACCCTCTCTCTCTCTGTCTCTCACCCTCTCTCTCTGTCTCTCACCCTCTCTCTCTGTCTCTCACCCTCTCTCTCTCTGTCTCTCACCCTCTCTCTCTCTGTCTCTCACCCTCTCTCTGTCTCTCACACTCTCTCTGTCTCTCACCCTCTCTCTCTGTCTCTCACCCTCTCTCTCTGTCTCTCACCCACTCTCTCTGTCTCTAACCCTCTCTCTCTGTCTCTCACCTTCTCTCACCCTCTCTCTCTGTCTCTCACCCTCTCTCTCTGTCTCTCACCCTCTCTCTCTGTCTCTCACCCTCTCTCACCTTCTTTCACCCTCTCTCTCTGTCTCTCACCCTCTCTCTCTGTCTCTCACCCTCTCTCTCTGTCTCTCACACTCTCTCTCTGTCTCTCACACTCTCTCTCTGTCTCTCACACTCTCTCTCCGTCTCTCACCCTCTCTCTCCGTCTCTCACCCTCTCTCTCTGTCTCTCACCCTCTCTCTGTCTCTCACCCTCTCTCTCTCTGTCTCTCACCCTCTCTCTCTGTCTCTCACCCTCTCTCTCTGTCTCTCACCCTCTCTCTCTGTCTCTCACCCTCTCTCTCTGTCTCTCACCCTCTCTCTCTGTCTCTCACCCTCTCTCTCTGTCTCTCACCCTCTCTCTCTGTCTCTCACCCTCTCTCTCTGTCTCTCACCCTCTCTCACCTTCTTTCACCCTCTCTCTCTGTCTCTCACCCTCTCTCTCTGTCTCTCACCCTCTCTCTCTGTCTCTCACACTCTCTCTCTGTCTCTCACACTCTCTCTCTGTCTCTCACACTCTCTCTCTGTCTCTCACACTCTCTCTCTGTCTCTCACACTCTCTCTCTGTCTCTCACACTCTCTCTCTGTCTCTCACACTCTCTCTCTGTCTCTCACACTCTCTCTCTGTCTCTCACACTCTCTCTCTGTCTCTCACACTCTCTCTCTGTCTCTCACACTCTCTCTCTGTCTCTCACACTCTCTCTCTGTCTCTCACACTCTCTCTCTGTCTCTCACACTCTCTCTCTGTCTCTCACACTCTCTCTCTGTCTCTCACACTCTCTCTCTGTCTCTCACACTCTCTCTCCGTCTCTCACACTCTCTCTCCGTCTCTCACACTCTCTCTCCGTCTCTCACCCTCTCTCTCCGTCTCTCACCCTCTCTCTGTCTCTCACCCTCTCTCTGTCTCTCACCCTCTCTCTGTCTCTCACCCTCTCTGTCTCTCACCCTCTCTCTCTGTCTCTCACCCTCTCTCTCTGTCTCTCACCCTCTCTCTCTGTCTCTCACCCTCTCTCTCTGTCTCTCACCCTCTCTCTCTGTCTCTCACCCACACTCTCTGTGTCTCTCACCCACACTCTCTGTGTCTCTCACCCACACTCTCTGTGTCTCTCACCCACACTCTCTGTGTCTCTCACCCACACTCTCTGTGTCTCTCACCCACACTCTCTGTGTCTCTCACCCACACTCTCTGTGTCTCTCACCCACACTCTCTGTGTCTCTCACCCACACTCTCTGTGTCTCTCACCCACACTCTCTGTGTCTCTCACCCACACTCTCTGTGTCTCTCACCCACACTCTCTGTGTCTCTCACCCACACTCTCTGTGTCTCTCACCCACACTCTCTGTGTCTCTCACCCACACTCTCTGTGTCTCTCACCCACACTCTCTGTGTCTCTCACCCACACTCTCTGTGTCTCTCACCCACACTCTCTGTGTCTCTCACCCACACTCTCTGTGTCTCTCACCCACACTCTCTGTGTCTCTCACCCACACTCTCTGTCTCTCTCACCCACACTCTCTGTCTCTCTCACCCACACTCTCTGTCTCTCTCACCCACACTCTCTGTCTCTCTCACCCACACTCTCTGTCTCTCTCACCCACACTCTCTGTCTCTCTCACCCACACTCTCTGTGTCTCTCACCCACACTCTCTGTCTCTCTCACCCACACTCTCTGTCTATCTCACCCACACTCTGTCTATCTCACCCACACTCTGTCTATCTCACACTCTGGATCTGGATATCTTATTTACCCTATATATCTTAACTATACTACACCGAAATAACATACTGCTTTCTTCCAGATCTGACTCAAGCTTCACACAGGAGACATCGGAACCCCCCCTAACCCAGGAGACAGGTAGGGAACACATCCCCTCCAATGTATAACATTGCGGGGATGAAGTACCTGGACATTGAGGGACTACGGATCAGGTAAGATCCCAGGCGGGATTGCTGCTTTAGGTATTGTGAAGCGGGGACGTCCAGACACTGGTTAAGGGGTTCAGGAAACTAGTCATTCACATCTGGCTTTTATTTTTAGAGCCGACATTTACTTACACACACACACACACACACACACACACACACACACACACACACACACACACACACACACGTAACAAGGACTAATGGTTGTATAATGTAATACGATAAATAAACTTATGTCAAAAACGAATGTTGTTCTTACTAGGAATTTATTAAATTTATTTTATTTATATATTTTATTTTAAAGCAGGGTTGGGGGCGGGACTGGGGGCGGGAGTAGGTGGCGAGTAGATTTTTTGGTTCGGCGAGTACATTTTTGGGTGATTTGTCAAGCACTGTTATATATATATATATGTGTGTGTGTGTGTGTGTGTGTGTGTGTGTGTGTGTGTGTGTGTGTGTGTGTGTGTGTGTGTGTGTATATATATATATATATATACACACACACATATATATATATACATATATATACACACACACACATACATATATATATATATATACACACACACACACACACACACACACACACACACACACACATATATATATATATATATATACACATATATACACACACACACACACACACAATGCTTCCTTTACCCCACAGTGATACACCCTGAGCTTTTATCTCAGCACCTACAGTACAATCTTCTTGTATGTTTGGAGGGAGGATGGTTGTTGGACTGGAATTTGAAGCGAACATATCTAACATTTCTACCCCATTGTACAAGCTGCCTCATTATTTCTGAGTGTATCCTATAGTTTAGTGTAGTAACTCCTACTCTGGATACTCCTAAGAAATCAACTGAATCCAATTGATACGTTTGTGCTCACTATTGAAACCTGCCACAAACTCTAAGGCCATATAGTCTTATAGTGCCAGCGCCGCGACGTCGCCCGAAAACAAATGCATTGCCGTCACCGCATGCGCTTATAGTAAGCGCGACGGCGACAATGCGACGGAGAAAACCGGTGGCCGGCAAAATTTGATTTTTCAAGGACTGTCGCCTCATGTGACAGCCCTTGAACCAATCAAATGCCAGGAAACCCGCGACACCACCGACCAGCGAAATATAGCTTTCGCCTGTGGCGGCGTCACCGTCGCCATCGACGGCTCTATAAGCGCGGCCTAATGGCCATGAAAACAAGTTACATTACCAACAAAGAAAAAATTGTAATTCATGGTGACATTTTTAGGCTCATAGTATATCTGGATCCTTAGTTAGTGAGAAGTTAAACATATCGATAAGGATTTATCTAACAAAATAATTTTCTTCAAACAGTAGTAAGAAAAACAAAACCCATGTTTTTGGTTTACTGCAATCAGAGGCAAAGGGATATCTCTCCAATAAAGCTAAAGAACTGCACAGTTCTTCTTTACATAGCAATCCAAGTAATATCCTACCTGTGTGTTTTTGTAAATAAATCACTTCTGTAGTACAGGATAATACTTACTACCTTTTTTTATTTTAAAATTCAACTCAATGCAATTTTTAATGAGTTTTAACAGACCGAGCATCCTTTGATTTCTATAGCAGGCTTTAGCACAACTTCACAGCAGTGCAAGATCTTTGTAACACTTTCCTGTGTGTGATAGCTTGTTGCCGTGATCGATCACGGGAGAATGAATCAATCGCCAGCTTAGGTAATTGATTTTCAATAAAAAAGGTAATCAAAGGCTGCATTTATTTAAAAAAAAAAAAAATATTTGCCATTTTTTTTAAGCTGCTTGGACTGTCTCTTTAAAGCAAATACACGTACATGTAGTTGATTAACAAATACGCATGTGAAGGAGAGGTGCTGTAAAGTGATCTGTAAGGGAAGTTGTCTGGAAAGGGGATTATGTGCAGTGAGGAAAAAGATGAAGAAGTCAAACTTGCCTTTCAAGTCGTCTTCAATAGGAAAGGATACTGAGGATGCATAGGCAAATGAAGGCAGGTGAAGGAAGTGAGCACAGAAAAGGGAGGGTGGGGCAGAAACACCATTAATTAACGAGTAGTATTATTGCTTAGTCATTGCTGGTAATCATATTAAAGCAACAGTCCCCACTTTTCTGGTATTTTTTGTCAGGGGACTGTAAATGTCACTAAGGGACCCCCAGTTCAGGTAATGTAAAATCCCCTCCCTACCCCCCCCCCCCACCCCCCCCCCCCCAAATGAAAAAGAAGCAGCACAAACTGATACTTTAAAGGTGCAATCTCATGTAAAACTAAAAGAACAAGGTAACTAGGTGACTAATACCTACAATCAGACCAATATAAGCATTTGCAAATAGTTATAGCTATCCTGGCAATGTTTTAAACCAGTTTATGGTGAAGTGCAATGTACTGTAAGCAAGATTTATTCCAGGTTGCATAATTTTTTTGTTTTACTATATGCAGCATTTGAGTGCCTTTAAGAAAAGTAAATACCTACTGCAAGCTGCCGTTCGATTCATTCTCCTGTGATTGATCAGCAAAGATATTGCTTCACTAAATGGCTGCCTTTCATTTTCAATCAATCCTTCAATCAATGTGTAACTCAGCAGCTACAATGTATTCTTAATATACTAAGGTAACATTATCTATTGTTACAGTTTGCAGCTTAAACTGATGGGAATATAGGCAACAAATGATCCCAAACAGTAATGTGTTGCAAATATCTTGCATTACTGGGGAAGGCTGCTAAAGAAATCAAAAGGATGCTCATATTAAAAGTAATTAAAAAAAGCATTGAGTTTAAATTAGAAAAAAATAAATGTCATCTAATACTACAGAACCGGAGCTAAAAATAACATGGATTCAGCTCCAGGGGGAACACCTGCTTCCAAACGTTAAAAAAAACAGAAACAGAGACAGAGAGACAGACTTTAGCAGTTGTTTTACATTGCTAACTGCCTCTTATTTTTTTATTGTTCCAAAAAAAAAAAATCTCTAAAGATCATATAAGTTCTACAGGAAATACAACCAATGTGGAGCTGCTCACAGAAGGATACCTGCAAGAGGTTAATAAGATATATTTGTCAAACTGAAGGGATTTGCATGGAGTAGCAAGACAAGAATTGTTTATTCCATACAGTATGTACTGCACTCTATACATAGGGACTGGGACTTCTATTTAGATTGTGAACTCAAAATAAATTGAAATCTAATTGACAAGAAATGCAATAGTTTAGTTCAACTGACCCATATACACCTTCCTGAGAAAGTAAACATTTGCAAGAAGATTTTGATAGCAAAAAATAATTAAGACAACAAACACAGTGTTGTATAAACACAAAGTTAACAACCGTTCCGGTGCAATGATTGAACTCTTGCAGTTCTAATTAAATTGAGCTTATATACGCTTCTGTGTAATCTCCGACAAGTCACATTTATTGAGGCTATTTATCTCACCGATTAAAAAATGCTAACATTCATGTTTCAACATAAAAGCAGTGCAAGCAGAATAATCACCCACAATATATCAATTGCACCCTATTGCTATTTGCTCTCCCAGAATTCACTATTTATTGGCTCTCCCGCTCTAGTGAGGTCACTGACATAATCAGACTGGAATTTGCTTCAAATGAATATTACTGCCATATTTCTGCCAGGCAGCAGTGGTGACAATGGAACTTTCTCTGAATGAAGGTTTGGAGGGGCCTGCAGATATGCCTTTTATAAAGTAAGGAAAGCATTGTTTGGGCAAAATAAAAGGGGCACATTTTGACATGTCTAGGACCTTTCGCTGCCAGACCTTTTGCCCCCAAGGTAATGTATACTGTAACCTCCTAACCTTACCCCCCCCCCTCCCCTAAAAACCCCTAACCTTAACTTCATACCCTAACCAGTTCACCCCTTACCCTAAAACCCCTAATGCCAATACTAATCTTTACCCTAAAAACCTTTACCCTTGCCATAAAACTCCTAACCTAACATAAATATCCAAATCCCCTAACCTTACCCCAGACGGTTAAAAGTTGACCACTAATGCTAAAGCTAATCACTTACCTTAGGGGCGAAACGGCGACTGACAGTTCTTGGTGGCTAAACGGTGGTGCCCAAAAGTCAAATTCTGCATTTTTACTGCATAAATAGATTGTAGATGCCAGATGAAAACAAAAAGTCCGTGTTTGGAGCACGACCAATAAAATGTGAACATGTTACAAGAAGTTTTAATGGTTTCATTATATTTGTATTATTTTAGCTGAATTTGGCAGGTTGAGCAATGGCAATTACATTAGCAGCAGATGGCTTACAGGCCTCACAAGTTCTTCTGGGATGGATTTGGCCAAATAGACAAAGTTTAAAAGCCCTTTTCTATATTTTTTCATTTCTCCACTATTGACGGAATGCACAATGCATCACTTACTAATATACAGCAAGGTTGATATAGTAAGTTCTTGCTTTAAACCCCACCATTAAAAAGGTGGGCTGACTCATAGTTGGCGATTTCAACATGGCCCTATCCCCCGATCAGGATAGAACCACCCAACCGTCCACCCAATATGTAGCCCAGACCCAACAAAAAGCGACAAAACTTAGAGAGGTCTTAAAAAGTTTCTCCCTCACAGATATTTGGAGGGCCCAGCACGTCGGCCAGAGGGACTATACGTTCTTCTCGGCCCCGCACCAATCATACTCGCGGATCGACTATTTCATAGGTTCCACAAATGTCCTCCAGGCGTCCTCCCACTCCAATATAGGACCAATAACGTGGTCTGACCATGCCCCGATAGATTTGACCCTAACTCTCCCGTTTGTGAAACACACCTCCTATAATTGGAAACTTAATGATACCTTACTGAACGACCCCCAAACAGTAGATACGATTCGACACAAACTAAATATGTTCTTTGAACAAAACAAAGGGTCAGTCCCCCTAGCGTCAACACTGTGGGAAGCCCACAAAGCTCAAATCAGAGGGGATCTAATCTCCCTAGCATCTTATAAAAAAAAGCAGAAACTAAAAATGCAAAAAGAGCTAACTGAAAAAATAACTACCTTGGAACACCAGCATAAAAAGTCACCCTCCAAGAAACTACTCAGAATACTTGAAAAAACTAGGACCGAACTAAGACAATCCCAATTAGAGGAGGTGGAGAGAAAACTTAAATGGTCCAACCAGAAGTTTTATGACAAAGGCAACAAAGCTGATAAACTATTAGCATCAAAACTTCGGGGCATAAAAACAAGGGGCCAAATTACTAGAATCCACACTAAAGGAGGCCACACCACTTACATCGAAAAAGAAATAGCCCAAGAATTTGCAAAATATTATACAGATCTCTACAATCTCCACCCCCCCAACCAAGACCCAGTAGACGTAGACTATATCTCGCAATTTTTAGCAAGATGTAATCTACCATCTCTCACGGAAGAGGAACTCAAAGCCCTAAATGGTAAGATCACCCAGGAGGAATTGGCACAAGCCATAAGCACCCTTAAGATAGCCAAAACCCCTGGTCCAGACGGTTTCTCAAACGCCTATTATAAAAAATTTAGCATGCCGCTCTCCCCCTTTCTACTCGATATGTTCAACTCTTTCCTAGAAGGAGCCCCGATCCCAGGCACAATTACAGCTGCCAACCTAGCAATTATACACAAGGAAGGAAGGGACCCGCTGCAATGCGGTAGCTACAGACCAATCTCCCTGCTTAACACAGACCTGAAACTCTTTAGCAAGATCCTAGCAAACCGGTTAAACCCTATTCTCCCCAGACTAATTCATATAGACCAAGTGGGATTTGTGTCAGGAAGACAGGCCTCTGACAACACCCGCAAGATTATTAATATCATTGACCACGTGCATCTCAACAAACTTCAAGCCATGATCCTCAGTCTAGACGCCGAGAAGGCCTTTGATCGGATCAAATGGACCTTCCTAGACAAAACCCTGCTCAAATTCGGCTTCTCAGGCCCGTTTCTAGAGGGGGTCAGAGCACTCTACCAGAACCCCACGGCATGCTTAAAATTACCAGGAGGACAATCCAGTCCGATCCACATTAGAAATGGAACCAGACAGGGCTGCCCCCTATCCCCCTTGCTATTCGCAATATCAATAGAACCTCTGGCGGCCCAAGTTAGAGCAGACCCGAACATCACAGGTGTAACTATAGCTGGCAAAAACTACAAAATATCCCTTTTCGCGGACGACGTCATTCTGACCCTAGCTAACCCACATATCTCCCTGCCCAATCTCCACAAATTATTAGATGAATTTAGTCAGGCCTCAGACTACAAGATAAACAGGGACAAATCTGAGGCACTGAATATATCCCTCCCCGAAGCCACATGGAAACTTCTCCAATCAAACTACAAATATAGATGGAACTTGTCCCATATAAAATACCTAGGAATAAAAATCACTAAAAAGTACTCCATGCTATATAAAACAAACTATCCCCCCCTATTTAGTCAAATCAAGAGAGACCTAGAGACATGGAATACATACCAGATCTCCTGGTTCAGCAGAATCGTCTCCGCTAAAATGAATATCCTTCCCCGACTGTTATACTATTTCCAAACCCTCCCAATCCCAATACCGTTAGCCGACCTAAAGGATATTCAAAAGCAAATAATGCAATTTATATGGAAGTATCGGAAACCCTGAGTCCCGAGGTCAGTGCTCTTAGCAGCTAAAACGAGGGGTGGACTAGGGGTACCAGATGTGGTCAGATATTACCACGCGACCCAGCTCAGACAAGCAGTAGTCTGGAACAGCCCCCCGAGTACAACCTGCTGGTTAGAAATGGAGGCTAGCTATATATCCCCTCTCCCCCTCCCTATATTGCTATGGTCCCCAGAATATAAAGGAAAACCTCCCCGGAAATTTGAGTTAGGAGCAATGAAATGCACGTGGTCTATCTGGTCCAAAAACAGAGGGAAATATGGCCTAACTTCTCCCCCCTCCCAACTCACCCCCATACTTGGGAACCCTGAATTCCCTCCGGGATGCACCCAAGCCCAAATCGGTCTATTTCAGGACCTTCATATTAGCACGGTAGCGGATCTGCTGGAGAATAATGAAGCTCTGTCCTTCCAGGAGCTCAAAAACAAATTAGCGGCCCCCCACCTCCCCATTTTTGCATTCCTATAGCTACGACACTTTCTCAGAGCTCTGTCCGCGTCCTCAAAATTCCCCCCCATAACCAAATTTGAGTCCCTCTGCCAAGTGAGAGAATACCAGAAGGGACTAATTACGTCAATTTACAGAATAATCGAAAATTCCCTCCCCTCGCCCACACATGCCTATATGCAAAAATGGTGTATATTCCTGGGCGTACCCCTAGACCTCGAGGAGTGGGAGGACATCTGGGAGGCAGCCCCCAAAACTTCAATCTGCACAGTAACAAAAGAAAACATATACAAAATACTATTTCAATGGTACCTGACCCCGAGTAGGCTGAGCCAGATCTTCCCCGGCGCATCGGACCTGTGCTGGAGGGGATGTGGACAGAAAGGGGACATGGCCCACATATGGTGGACATGCCCCGAAATCCAGAAATTCTGGACTAGAATCCAGAGCTTGCTAGACGAGACCCTGGGCCTGGAGGTCCCGCTGGACCCTCTGACATACGTGCTGGGCAGCCCAATGGAGGACATCCCGGCCCCCGAGGCCAGACTGATGTCGGCCATACTCACGGCCGCGAGATGTACAGTTGCAGCAGCCTGGAAACAACTGAAAGCACCCTCACGAAGGACAGTAGTAAACAGAATAAACCTAGTCATGAGCATGGAAAGGCTAACAGCAATGCTCAGGCAAAAAATGCCACAATTCCACAACACCTGGGAACCATGGATAAGTCTAGGAATCTCGACACCAGACTAGACCCAACTACATAAAATAACCCATCTCCCCTCACTTACCCCCCGGCACTGACAATAAGAGAGGAACTCCCCAACGCCTCCCCCCCCCCCCTCCTCCGACCCTCCCCGAAACTTGCCCCCCCCAACCCATCTTTTGTCGTTCCCATCTATCCCCCCCCCAACCTGAGTCTCCCCCTACCCATCTCTTTTTTGACATAAAACTGAGAAAAGGCTTTATTGAGACTGTCTCCATAGAACACAACCAAGTCAACTTAATCCTATCCGATTGTTAAATACTGTACTGATTGTAACCCCTGAATGTACCAACTTTTATCTGTCTCCAATAAAGGAAAAAAGATTGTTAAAAAAAAAAAAAAAAAGTGGGCTGAAACACACTCCAGTTCTATGAATTGTGAGCCAACATACGCGTAAAATGTCACATTGGACCAATACATACAATACTAATGATTTGATCTGCTGTACATCTGGTAACCTGCATACAGTACGATGTAGAAATATTGTAATAGAATGGTTTGTAGCACTCACGAACCATAGATTTTTGCAAGGGAGAAGTCAGCACCTTGACCTTGGAGACTGCGAGGATGATCCTTCCCCCCACTCCCTCTGCTCTCAGTGACCCAAATCCCACTGTAACTAAATAAATAACCACAAACAAGGTCTGGAGGTACAAGGCCACAGCTTTTTAGTAAAACATCAATGAACCTGATAGGTGCCAACCCCCTGCCAGAGTGCTCGCTCATTGGATAAAGGCCAAAAGGTACTGTAACAGCACTGCCCGGCTGTTTGGTGAGAATGGGCCCAAGGAACTCACATTTAAATGAGCCGTGCCCACTCACCACGCCCATCAACCACCAGGCTTTACCGACTATGGAGCCCCATCTGGCAAGGTTAATCACACTTATCCCCACAACTACCGCCACCTATGGCGCTATTTAACCCCACTTAAACTAACCCTGTACCGCCAGAACCCTTTAAGCCCATCCTGGTTGTGTTATTAAATAGATCAGAACCAATGTCAGACAGATGCACCCCATCAACTCTAAAACAACCCACTAGTAGCCGAATCGAATTTGGGCTGGTTCAACAATGAACCCCAAACTGTAACCCAAAGCACCCCACCACCCTGTTTATCTTTTTTCGCCTGTGCTACTTGGTCCCCTCTCCAGACCTCCCTGTGAACGATATCCGACCAGATGACCTGGACCGCCACATGTATCTGGGCCAGGTTCTTCGTAACTGCCTAAACTAGCTCCAAGATCAAACCACAGCCAGATAATTTCCCCCTACGTGGAGGATCAGGACCTGCAGGGGTCTCCTGTCCCTTGCCAAAATCAATAGCAGATGTCACACACCGCATACCCTTGCTTCCCACCAAAAAACATCTACCTGATCTCTATGCAAAACCAGGTTTCTTCCGTACGGATGCACGAATTTCGCTTTTCCACTGAATGAATGAATCCCTGATGATCCATACGTCCCTAGCTGTAAAACCTAGAATGGCATTATAAGGATCAGTTCCCGCCCTTTAAACAAATGCCGGCCTAACGCAAGACCGTTACCAGTTTGAGACCCAGCACCCAATCCTCTGTATTACCTCCACACCTAGCTGCCTCAGTTGCAGCCCCTATGCGGAGGCATGGGTGTCGAACCGAGTGCTTTGTAAACACAAATGCCTTTCGGCATAACTGAAATACACGCTGGTATTGGAACCCATTTGCTGCCCTCCAGTGTGTACCAGCAATGGACCTGGGACAGGGGGCCTCACTTCCAAATATGCTTCCAAAGACTCCACCAGCCCAGTTGTACTACCTGCTAAGCCTCCAAGCGAGACCCACGACCCCTTGCCCTGCTGGTCAGTTTTTGACCGACATATGAGCATCCTAATGGACCTCAGCCCCTGCACCATATCCTCAAACCACAGTCCTCCCTCGCCCCGCAGATCAGCTCTTCCACCTGCAGAACCCCAAAAAAGGCCAAGGTAAACGCAAAGTTAAAACATTTTGCCTCAAACTGCAAAAAGCAAACTCTCCCTGTCGCTTGAAACAGTCTCTCGAGTACTAGCGGTGTAACTGGCTTTCTGCCATCCTGCACTGACTATCCCCTTTCCAACCCTGCTACAACACTCCGGACCATGAATATTTTCATAAGATCCTCCCCAACAGCGTCATGAAAAAAAGTACACTCCCACTATCTTCCTTTGTACTTAACCGCCAGCCAAACCATTTTCCTTCAGGGAGAGCACATATGTTTATAGGGCCCCCACCTCTGATATATCTAGGCCCAGATCCCCTGCTAGCTCCTGATATTTGCGGCAAGCAGCCGTGCTGGCACCCCACATATTCGTGCTACGGAAGCTCGTACCTACTCCATCATGGGACTATCGCCACATTCCATAGCTCTACTGGGAATTGCAGGCTGATCAGCTTCACCTCCATCCTCTGCGCCACTACTCTTAAAGCTGGGTCCCGCAGCCTCTTCCGCTCCCCCTGGTGATCCGGGGCTGTAGTGACCAAGCGACCCCCCTCCTGCTTAAAGCACTGCTTCTTCCAGAAGGCCAGAGAGCTGACACCGAAGCCACCTTCTCCTTGTATCCCAACGCTTTGGCTTGCAGCAGGCCAATAAGTTCTGCGACGGACATGCTAACTTACTGGCAGGGCGACTGACCACACGCCCCTGCCCACTGTATACGTAGCCTCCTAATTCCCCCAAACCGCTTCACCCCCACGTCAGTGAAGGAGCTGCCCACATCTACAGGTATTTCCTTCGGTTATGACGTCCTGTCACTGAGGGATCAAGGCTACTAAACATGGAGACTGGTTACTCACCACTCCATTGCATATGCGTCCTATACAATCCCACATTTTACACTAAAGGCGGGTGCACATTACAGTAGAGGCAACTCTTATTCGAACAAAAACCAGTGGCAATTCCCCAAAAAACCCAGGAAACACCCAGGTACATTCTGAATACATGCCTTAAACTTTCCTTAAACTAGCCCCAGCATTTCTGCATTGAATAATGGCCCATCAGATTAACAGCAGGGGTCCCTGGCAGTCCCATTCAAACTGAATTGGAATGCCAGGGATCCCTGCTGTGTTAATCCTATGGGTCGTTAGTCAATGCAGAAATGCCTTAAACGTGCCTCAAACTAGCCCAGAACATACCCAGCACATACCCAGCACATACCCAGCACATACCCAGAATGTAACCCGGCTAGTTTACGGCAAATGTTAGAATAAACGTTGCCTCTACTGTAAGTCTATAAAACTATGGATTTTATCATCAGGACTTCTTATATAGTTTATGTTCTTATTTGACCTTGCAATTTCATTGACTTTGGAAAGACTATTTGTCAACTAAGAATGTGAGTTGTAGAGAATCAGCATTTAATAAAAAAAAAAAAAAGTGAATGCAGGTTTAAAATTGGTTAAACATTTTAGGGATGAACGAGACAAATCCTAATCGGAGATTTACAGGTCTAGAATAATGCACTCAACTTTGACGAGGTGGAAACAGAGACCGTAGACAATTGTAGTGCAAGGTTTTTTTTTTTTGAGAGCAAGGGGGTTGATTATGACTGTGTCATTGATAGAAATAATCTAATTCACCTTTTGTATGTGTGGTACCAATGACCTCTCTTCTTCCATTGTAAGTGTTAGTCTTTACAAATTGGTGGCTGTTCGATCCGCAGTCAATGCCTTGAAAAAGGTGCCCTATAATGTGATGTAGATGTCGGCTTAGACTGGGACCACTGTGCTACCTCTTCGCCCCTTCCCTCTGTTATTCACTTGTAAACAGGTCTTCCCCGTGCTTCTTACCTCCCGGTTGGTAGTGCAGCTGCGGAAGTGAGCGGCTGGCTGGCTGCCGGCGACGTACAATGGTGTGGCGAGCAGGTCGCCGGGACTCTGCGGTGTCACCTACCACAGGGCACGCCATTTTGTGAATGTTCGTGCATGCGCGATAGAGCGCGCATTCGCAGAGTCCAGGACAGTTGCGGCGGCCATTAGAGATAGGTACCCATTTGCAGAAGGGCAGGAGAGTGTAGTCCTTCTGGGAATCCCCTCGGCCCCCTTTGGTTCCCCATGAAAGTGGGGGAACCAGCGGCACAGGAGCAGGAGGTTTAGGCAGGTGCTGCGGGCGGGCGCATTGCCGGAGCTCCGTGGTGCCCAACTAAGGAGGCCGTCGCCATCTTGTGTAAGCACGTGGATGCTGAAGGGTGAGTTGTGCATTCACAGTGCTCAGTTAGATTCGGTGGCCATCTTGGGACTGGCGCAGGCATAGAGGACGCATTGCGCATGCGCAGTGTAGTCAACTCACAGTAGGCACCTGAAGCTGTATAGGGAAGCCCATAGTTAGGAACCCTTTTCCCTGTGTTGTACAGTAACAGGGACACAGTGTCTACGCCACGCAGTGACACGTAACTTGTGGTCTGGGATCAGACCACATACATTCAGAGACTAATCTATGGTGGGACGTTCCTGCTGGAAGCCACCCGACATGGAGGTGGAAGGCGTCGTTGGAGCAGACTGACTGTTGACTGTTGTTCAGCTACACCTGGGAGCTGGAGCATCTGGGAAGGAATCCACATAAGTGCACCAACATTCACGTTGGCAGCGCTGTCTCACACTTGGGGGTGGGAAAGGCCATTGGGGTATGGACACAGATACTAGTGCCTCTGCACCCAAGTACTGTGTGGATATTCCTCGGGTCGGTAAACATATATGTCTATTGCTGTTCCTATTGTTGAGTTCAATATAGAAGAACCCCGCTTCAGCTAAGTACAAAGTAATAATGTGGGGGTAAGGTGCTAATGGGTGACGTATAAGGTGAGTAATAAAGAAGCAAGAACCCACTATAAGCACTCAATATCCCCTGATGTATGATGTGAAAATTAAAAATAATTTTTAATGCTATACTAATTAAAATAATGGGTGTTAAAATTCAACAAATGACACACATATATGATACCCTATGATGAATATATATGATATTCCGGGTAACTAAGTAAGGCGACAATTTGAGGTTAATTGGATCAAACTGTCCCAGGGAGCCGGTATACAGTAATCCCTATTAGTGGTTAATTAGGTGTATGCTGGTATCAGTGAGGGGCTGTTCAATACCTGTCTCAGGTGTCAGAAAGGTCCCAGATGGTAAAGGTGAAATGTGAAATGGATCATAATATGCTAGGTACAGACAAAAAGATCAGTATTTCAAACCAGTGTGTGCTCACTTTGCAAATCATAAATCCACAAATGTAAAGTATAGACTCTCTCTACAATCCAACATGTAGCCACCTAACAGCAACTGGTTAACTCCTGAATAGTAAAGGAGTGGGCTGTTAAACATAGAACACAATGTGCAGAGGCTCATAGACTCCTATAGGCAGTGTGGTTGTCAGTATACCTGTGCACATATTCATGAATGTGCTTCCACTGCCAGGAGTGCTAATACCACTATAAAGCTGTGTATGATCGAAAGAAACCTATCTAGTATGCAGAAAAAGGTTTCATGGTGGATACATATAGTCACCTAACAGCAGCTAAGTTGGCTCCACAATAGTAAAGGAGTGGGCTGTTAAACACAGAACACAATGTGCAGAGGCTCACAGACTCCTATAGGCAGTGTGGTTGTCAGTATACCTGTGCACATATTCATGAATGTGCTTCCACTGCCAGGAGTGCTAATGCCACTATAAAGCTGTGTATGATCGAAAGAAACCTATCTAGTATGCAGAAAAAGGTTTCATGGTGGATACATATAGTCACCTAACAGCAGCTAAGTTGGCTCCAAAATAGTAAAGGAGTGGGCTGTTAAACACAGAACACAATGTGCAGAGGCTCAAAAACTCGTATAGGCAGTGTGGTTGTTAGTATACCTGTGCACATATTAATGAATGTGCTTCCACTGTCAGGAGTGCTAATGCCACTATAAAGCTGTGTATGGTGGAAAGAAACCTGTCTAATGTGGCAGGAAAAGGTTCCTTGGTGGATACTGAGTGAGAAAGAGACACTGTTATAATACTGCCACAAAGCAACACTGAACACACTGTTAGTAAACTGCTCAATCAGCATATGGTATACAGATCCAGTGAAGGTAAATCAGTCACATATGTACCTATTGATTCACATATAAATCACCTGTGTACTACAGTACCGACACACTTTATTGCAGTGTGGTCGGTACCGCAAGCCGGGAGATTTCCCGGCTTGCTAGTGGCCGCCCCTCGGCGTGCCGCGCGTCATAGACGCGCGGTCACGCGTCTTCGGGAGCCTGCGCCCCCTGCACGCGCGTACAGGGCTCCCCGAGGGAGCCCTGGTGTCCCGCGATCTGCGGGACGGCGGCAGGGGGTTCCGGGGGACCCGGCGGACCCGGCAGCGGTAGGGAGAGCGCCCCGATCGGAGGGCGCTCTTCCGCTGCTTCGGCGCGCGCCCGTCTCACTCGGGCGCGCGCCAGGCTACTGCTGCGGCCAAGAACGGGCAAATGCTCGAATAAACTTGGCTGCAGCAGTAGTTAATGAAGTCCATGAATACATAGAACTAATACCACTCATAAATGCAAACACCGTGGCTAATATACCCCTAGAAACGGTATGCCTATGCACATATTAATGAATGTGCTACCACCGTTAGGAGTGCTGGTTACACTAATGCAACAAAATAAAAAGGAAAATCAAGCAGCCCTCGCCTCACCATGCGTCACTGAGTCACCACAAAGACTCCTGCCCAACATTGAAGGGAGTGCACGTTAGCCGTCTGGCAGCTGTTTGCTCTGCAACGCGATAATGCTACCACGTGAGTACTGAGGCGCGCGTGCACGTGACAGATGCCAACGCGTGCGTTTCGCGATTAGAAATGCTTTCTCAAGGCTAAGTGTGAGGGGAAAGTCCCATAGATCCTAGTAAAACTTATATATGCATTGCTGTGTTTCTATTGGTTGGAAGTTTCTTCCTGGAGGTGTGTCCATGCAGTGCTATTGAAAAGTCACTAATACAGCACTAACTGATAAACCTAGACTCTCCTTAAATAAATGCAGTTGATGTAGTCACAATCTTAACTGCAGCAGTGCATAAATTAAAGTAAACTGCACCGCAGCACTTGATTTCTGCAATCAGTGTTTAATACTCCTGATAGTCAGCGAATTGTGAACATGGTAATGGGGTAAAGATACAGTATTAACCCCTGAGATGAAATATAATGAAAAATCTCTATCAACATGGATGAAACTTGTAAAGTACATTTAATCAGGTTATAGCATACTCATCGTCTGTAAATGATGCATACAAAGTTCAGATGTAGAGGAATTCATATCTAACCTGTTATAAGGGATATTAAATCCAACTAATAAAAATGGCAGGTGAAAATTGGCCCTGTGGTATAATGTAGATAGGTGTATCATACACTTAGCTGTGTGACACTGTGTACTATATAATTGACCGACAGTTAAAAATATACAGTATGGAGTCACGGTGTAACAAAATGTGATTGCTGGGTAACACATTTCTGTGCAGCATAGAGGTAAGTAGCAGTAGGTATATATACAAGGGATGGAATATATACCCCTATTAATAAAGGGGGAGACACTGCAATGCCGCTGACAATATATTCAATTGTACTCATATGTGCTCTGGGTCAGTTGACGTGATCTTAAATGAACGGGGTAAACACAAATCCCTCGTTCAAACCTTTGGGCGATAGTGTCTGTAATGTATATATCCATCTTGCCTCTTTTTGTAACAGAACTGTGTCCTAGTCCCCATGTCTACGGTCCATTGAGAATTGGTCCATACCAATAAACTTAACAGTTGTTTGTTTATCTTGGTGCACAGAATTAATATGTCGCGCTAGAGGTTTATCCGTTTTATTGCGTATGGAACCCATATGTTCCAAGACCCTTACCTTAAATGAACGGCGAGTCTTACCAACATATACTTTGCCACAGTCGCAAATGGCTTGATATATAACGCCTGTATCCACCAAGGAACCTTTTCCTGCACATTAGACAGGTTTCTTTCCACCATACACAGCTTTATAGTGGCATTAGCACTCCTGACTGTGGAAGCACATTCATGAATATGTGCACAGGTATACTGACAACCACACTGCCTATAGGAGTCTATGAGCCTCTGCACATTGTGTTCTGTGTTTAACAGCCCACTCCTTTACTATTCAGGAGTTAACCAGTTAGTGTTAGGTGGCTACATGTTGGATTGTAGAGAGAGTCTATACTTTCCATTTATGGATTTATGATTTGCAAAGTGAGCACACACTGGTTTGATATATTGATCTTTTTGTCTGTACCTAGCATATTATGATCCATTTCACATTTCACCTTTACCATCTGGGACCTGTCTGACACCTGAGACAGGTATTGAACAGCCCCTCACTGATACCAGCGTACACCTAATTAACCACTAATAGGGATTACTGTATACCGGCTCCCTGGGACAGTTTGATCCAATTAAACTCAAATTGTCGCCTTACTTAGTTACCCGGAATATCATATATATTCATCATAGGGTATCATATATGTGTGTCATTTGTTGAATTTTAACACCCATTATTTGAATTAGTATAGCATTAAAAATTATTTTTAATTTTCACATCATACATCAGGGGGTATTGAGTGCATATAGTGGGTTCTTGCTTCTTTATGTTCCTATTGTTGTCATTGTTTATTACCTCCCAGTAAATACTGTTCCCCATACTCTGTGTGGGTATTACTGGGCATATTGTCTTGGGAGGGGCTATCCTACTATGTGAGGATCCTTCTCAGGTGGAAGCGCGGTTTAGTAGTAAACATACACCCAAGGCTTCCCAGTGGTGGAGGATCATGCCTCTAGTTTGCCACACAGGTATAGCAGCACACGTAGTCACCCTGACACAGGGGGAAAGGGGGCTACACACTATTTAAAAAAAAAAAAAAAAAAAGACTCATATTTTGTTGAATAAAAGTCTGTTTTCATACTTGGAATTTTGGAGTTCTTTGGCACTTTTGTCTTCTACATGGATCCAACGTATAGTTAAGGGCTTCAATAATATTTCACTACTGTAAAAATGCACTATAATGCTCAACTTGATATCATACAGGAGTTTACAGACCATCGGTTAGATGACAGCTAATGGAAAACTGATGTACATTTTGAAACAAATAACACAAATCATGTATATTCTTAGTTCTTCTGGAATTTATTAAAGAATCCCAATACATTTGTAAGATGTAGAAATCTCAAGGGTTATGTATCAAAGTCTTCTGGAGGCAAGGAAAAATCCTATTGTTTAATTAGATGTTTTGTTGTTGTATACTGTACATTATATATATACATTAGGTGCACAATATTTCACCAGGTTTTGCAGCTGAGGTACTATGACACATCATGTCCCACACATATAGGCCTACATGACTTGGTTGGAGGACAAACTATCTAAGGCTAGAAGAACAGCCTCTGGGGAGGAAAGTGGAGCACTACGCAGGGCAAAAGTACAGGAACCAGCACACCATAGGTTAAAATCTACTTTATTAAGCAACTAGGGGAGACACCAACAGTGGAGCAACTAAAGGTTGTGATGACACTTCATGTCAGTACTCCTATTCATTACATTGGAGCAGCTTTAAAAGGACTTATACACCCAGGATCAAGATTGCTATTATCCGTTATATAAGGGATTTATTGGATGTTATATGTCATAAGCCTGTGATTTGTTTCTGCTCCACCGTAGATGGACTCTGTGTCCTTTTTTTCATACTATCTAAGGCTAGAGCTTGAAATTCAGAGCTGATCAGCTGTTAGAAAAAATCTTTCTAAGTGGGGTAATAGTTATGGATATAAGGCAACAATAAGACACGCCATGAAACCCTCTGTGAACTACCGTATGACTAATTGTTACTGGGTTATATCATACAAACTTAATGTTTAATGTATTAGTTTAAATAATAAAAACTGATAGAAACCCCAATAATACTGTAACTCTGATCCTTACAATTCATTTGTATTTAACATGATTATAACACGTGTTACTTGCACATGGTCTGTGACAAAAGCAAAGATGAAAGATTTCATTATTAGCCGGCATAACATTTGCTAATATTGCAACAACACCTTCTGTACTTTGGCTAATGAAAATAATTTGGCAAGTAAGAAATACTACAGCATAGATTCACTGGTGCAAAAGCACTTCAGACAAATTATATAAAGTTGGTGCAGTAAAGAACATCTTAGGCCTGGGACATAGTGCCTCTCAAACGTGCTGAGGCGCGCTGAGGCTCAGGGAAAGCGGTGCTTTCCCTGGCCTTACACAGCGCGCCATCAGGGGGCGGGCCAGTGATGTCACGGAGCTGGTTCGCCCTCATTGGGCGAACCACTCACGTGACTGGCCCTGCGCTCCGGCAAGCGGGGAAATTTCAAAACGCCGTCAGACACGCTTCCCCAAGCGTGCTGACGCGTGCATGAGCCCTTGCTAAAGCCGCTCTCATTGCGGCTGCAGGGGCTCAGTGCCGTGCAGCAGCACGGGTCAGCGCATAAGCACTGACCATGTCCCAGGCCTTAGAGTTTGATATGGCATCGACATACAGTAACTTCACAATCTACACACCATAACTAGTTTTCAGGTGGAATGTTCCAGGCCATGGACAGTGCAAAAGCATCACCAGCTCACACTGAAAATCAATTGTAATTCATGAAATAAATTCAGTGCAGTCTAGGTATAAAGTTAAAAAGAAAAAAGTGCCTCTAAAGTGTGTGCTTGTGTCAGTGCACTTTGCACTTTTGGCAGTATTCAGTAAGCACTGCACGTATTATATTGCACAATCTAGCAGTTCAAACAATTCACGTCCTTAGCTACAGTACAATCTTGAGGAGATAAAGCGGCAGAAGTAAAACAGAGTTCAACTGGACTTAAAGCAATTCTACATTTCAGACCACATAACTAAAGCAAACTGCAAGAACTTTAGCCCAATCATCGCCAGAGTGTAGAATTTGTCAAATTGAAGCACACCCCAGTTTGCATAACTTTGTGTCTGAATCTCACAAATTATACACTTTTACAGCCAGATTTGTGCCATGTGACAGTTAACTTCAGTTCTTCTCAATTGACCATGTTCTGTTCTTGATACTGTATATCTGGGCATGGGACAATGTTTAATAAAACCACAAGTCCAGGGCTTAAGACCAAGAGACAGCAAGCTACCCAGTGTCGGACTTATGCATAAGCCAACTAAGCTACAGCTTAAGGCCTCACAATATGAGGGTCCTCAAAACTAGAAGAAAAAAAAAGGAATTCAGTTCAAGTTTTAAAATTTTATGATAAAGAAGATATGGGAAAAAGAAGATTCTCTATAAATATGGACATTTTCGTTCAAATACTGTATGACCCTAAGCGTCACGGGCATCGAAAGTGACAAACTTCATAGCTTATCATTTGAAGATATCATCAATGACTTTGCTCTCTTTCTTTTTGAAGACTATATATATATATATATATATATATATATATATATATATATATATATATATATATATATAGTTATACGTTACCGTTCCAAGGATTGGTAAACAAGAGACAGCACTCAATGTTGAAAATCAAAGTGTATTAGTGAAAGCAAAAATACATCCAGAAACCCAACGTTTCGGTCCTACAGAATGGGACCTTCCTCAGGGGAGTACAAAAATATATATATATATATATATATATATACACACACCTGAAGAAACTTGGAAGCGGTTACTCATTTAAGGTTGATTGGAGCTCATTTTTCCATTCTATATGGATTTAGGTTCATTTTTCATATACAAGTATATGTTCACTAAAGTCTCTATAATTTTATCTAAGAGATCGGCAGGATAAAGGGCCCTAATTTTCAAACTTATTTTTTTGTTCATGCATCACGTTTTAGAAGGTGGTGGATCACTATCACTTCGTCACTATATATGTTTATACAGTAAACTGTTGTCACTTTTAAAATTGAACACTGTTTCCATTCACTGTTCTGAAGATTTGCACAGGGACTCAAGTCCCTACATTTTTTAACTGTGTGAGAGCTCCACCCTGACTTTTTGTTTTAAAATTTGCTCTCCAAAAATACGAAAGAAAATGTTTTGATGTTAAATTTAATGTGATTAGCGGATAAGGCATTTTGGCGTTGGAAAACAGCCCATTGGAATGCATTGTAATGAGTTGGATATGTCGTTTGTTGCAAAGTGAAACGACGGAAAGCGAGGACTGTCTGTATAATGCTTTTATTCATTTCAGTTTCATGTTTATATGTTCAATGGTCCCTTGAGTCAGAATAATAAACCTATTTCTAATTTTTGGGACCTTTTAAACATGACATAGCTTAGGGCCTGAGACGGTCAAAGTCTGTGCCGGAAGCCACAGTATCATCCACCGAACAGCACAAGTTTACGCTAACAATGGTGATTGTCTAAAATTGGGGTACTAAACTCCAGTCCTCAAGACCCCCAAACAGGTGAGGTTTTAAGGATATCTCAGCTTCAGCACAGGTGGCTCAGTCAAAAACTGGCTTCAGGGATGGACTTTTATCTTTTGAGCCCTTAAGCTATATCAAGTTTAAGAAACCTCAAAAATTAGAAATAGATTATTCTGACGGAAGGGACCATTGAAGAACAAGCAGGGTTGAACGAGGTTCCCCTGTTCAAACCCGGTCCCGAGCCTCTCCTTCAGTCCCCGAGCCTCTCCTTCAGTCCCCGAGCCTCTCCTTCAGTCCCCGAGCCTCTCCTTCAGTCCCCGAGCCTCTCCTTCAGTCCCCGAGCCTCTCCTTCAGTCCCCGAGCCTCTCCTTTAGTACTGTACAACTTAACACCTATACAAATGACTGGGAGTTAGGTGTGCTAAAGATTAACACTTGTCAGTGAATATGGACCTATATCTGCCGCAGCGGCCAGAGTGATTATTTTGTAACAACCAAATTCTCTAGGTTCCCAAAGGACAAAAAAACAAAATTAAACCTTGTTGTCTTTAACATTATTAAGGCCCTCTCTTGTTTTCTGCCAAGGAAAAATTGGCACCAAATTTAACAAAATATTTTCATTGTGCAAGGAATGGAATACTCTGGCCACTAGTCTGCATGTCGTGACGCCATCTCCCTTGTGCTAAAGAATGAGTCTCAATTTACATCTACTCTATCACAGCAATGAACATCTTTACAGCATACTGAACATACTTTATAAAACCTCTGAGAAAAGAGAATGTCAATACTGTATGTCCTTAAAGGAGCACGCCTGGGGACACACATTGTTTGTTTTTAATAGATTTGAAGAAGGGGGTTCCCATGCTTCCTGATACGTTAGATGGAGGCAACCAGAAATTCTTTATAGCGGGTGCAAAGTTTTACCTGCCGTCCCACGACATCCCCTCACTGCGTCACGTGACGGCATGTTGTCATGGCAACACATCGCCGCGTGGCGTCGCAGCGAGACGTCGATGGAGGAGTGCTGCTCTCTGACAGAGGTCCTGCTCTCTATCCCGGCAGACAGTTTCATTGCTGTGGGGAAGAGCACAGGGCCTCTGTAATAGCGAGTAAATATATTAAATACTTGGGGGTGCAAATTCACCCTTGCACCCCCCTGGTTACACTGCTGGAAGAGGCTGCTGGTATTTCTGCGCAGTTTCCATTTCCTGCATCACCTGGGCCAATAGGAAACTGCAAGGGAGAATGTCACAGCTTTCTAGTGGTCTGCACAATGTGGAAGAGAGACATGTCTCTGGAGACCCGCTACTTCAACCCTACTTTTTTTTTTTTAAACACACAAAAACAAAAGTGTCGCTTGGAGTGCCTCTATAGTGCCACATCCCTTAAACCTCTTGCTCCTTTCATTGCCAGCGAGGCCTGCAATTCTATGTACTGCCAGCTCCCTCTTCATCACAGATGCAGATTTTATTTACTCTACTGTACGTTGCTTTACATACGTCCCCTTCTTTCTGAATATTTACTGTAATAAAATGTTTGGAATTCAACAATGGTACATGACAGCAACGACTATTCTGAAGCATATATAAGCCTATAGGCTACGCCATTATTTTGTCTTAGATTGTAAGCTCTTCGGGGCAGGGATTTCCTTTCCTATTGTCTGATTTTGCTGCACATATTGCTTATTTGCTGCACTTATTGTATTATTATAATTCCCTGTACTGTATTCTTTGTGAAGCGCTGAGTACACGTTTGGCGCTATATAAATAAAGACATTCAATACAGGCATACCCCGGTTTAAGGACACACTTTAAATACACTCGCGAGTAAGTACATATTGCTCAATAGGCAAACGGGAGCTCACGCATGTGTCTGTCAGCACGTCCTGAACAGCAATACTGACTCCCTACCTGTACCGAAGCTGTGCACAAATGGGGAGACTATAGAGCCTGTTACACATGTGTTATTTACATCAGTTATGCACGTACTGTATATGACGATTGCAGTACAGTACATGCATCGATAAGTGGGAAAAGGTAGTGCTTCACTTCACATTTTCGCTTTACATACATGCTCCGGTCCCATTGCGTACGTTAATGCGGGGTATGCCTGTACATACATTGTAACATTACAGTGTAGATTGACCAAGTAAAACCAAATAGAGAAATCCTGCAGGAGGTAAGCGGAGCACAGCGAAGCAAATGCAGGGGCTATACACCAGAGTAAGTAAAAATCCTTTATTGCATGATCAACATCATGTTAGTGGACAAGTAAAATCTCTTACGCGTTTCAGGCTTCTGCCCTTTATCAAAGAGAACTGTTTTACTCTCTGCAAACGCCCTGTTAATATAGGTCTCTCCCCGCTAACAGCTGATCTCAGTAAGATGATTTGCGCGCAAGTTCGCCAAGCTACGATCTCATTGGTTGTCTAATGTAACCAATGGAATGAATGAAACATTTCTACTGTGTGTAGCGAGTGCGGGTAGTGTATCTGATCAACAGAGCGGCTGCAGAGTATGTCAGTAAAGAGAAACAGTGTGTATAACAACATTAAAACCTAATCAAAACAATGTATCAATATAGGAAAAACAAGAAAAACAATCTACTCGGCTGAAATGGTAGTAGGGAGATAACGGAATGGTATAAGTCATATGGCAAGGCTGTTGATATTGGTGTGATGAAATAGTATAAGTTAGCTGGTGATATAATAAGCTATAAGAGCCTAATAATAGTGCAGTTGCATAGATGTATTGATAATTTTCTAATTATACTAGTATGTTCTTCTATATATTAATTATATCATTATACTTCTCACTATAACAGCCTTGTATGAATAGAGGATGTTGGGAACTACCACAGTATATTATTTATCATAAGCATTTGTATATATAGAATAGATACATAAAAGACAGATACATGAAAACAGATACATGATAAGAGTGGATAGTGTACCATCATAAGATTGAAAATAAAAATAAATATGGAACTAAACATATGTATACATGTCAGTCCACAATGGAAGAATTATATTATTTCCCAATATATCATTTAGATGTTCATGAAGGATCTCTCAGAAGTCACCCATTTATTGACTGTCATTTGTATACATATTTTATAATGGTTCCCATTTGATTTGTTTAATACACTTTATAACAACCCATCATGCACTGTTTTATTGTGTTTTTGATATGTCAAGGCACACCAAACTTGTTGCGAGAAGAATATGCTATATGATTTGGACATTATATATCATGTGATAATTTGATATTGGTTCAATTTAGTTTAAAAAGTGTTTCAGCTCCCAGTCAATGTTCATACCCTTGGGGGCCAATGTCCCAAGGGTATAAATCCAGTGCATTTCTCGACGGTTAAGGAGTGTTTCTCTGTCTCCTCCTCTAGGGTGAATAGGTATGTATTCCAAAGTACTGAATGTTAAGTGATCTATAGAACCCTGCACACATTTATTGAAGTGTCTGGCCACTGGGTAGTTATCATCTTTATTTTTAATGGTTCTGATGTGTTCCCTGATCCTTATTTTTAATGGTCTTATTGTCCTACCAATGTAACTAGAACCACATGCACATTTGAGAACATAAATTACATATTTTGAGTTACTATTTAAAAATGAGTTAATCCTGTATTTGTGTCCCGTGAAAATATTCCTCATTGTTTTAATGGGGAATGCATATTTGCAAAAGTTGCATGTTCCACATTTGTAGAATCCCTTTGGAAGCCCTTTCTCTGGTAACATTCTGTCTCTGTACATACTGGGTGATAAGTAGTCTCCCAATGATTTGGCTTTGCGATAGACTATTTTTGGTTTAGAGAGTGTGACTCTGTCTAGGTCCCCGTCTAATCTAAGTACTTCCCAATGTTTGTTAAGGATTGATCTTATTGTGCCAGCTTGTCTTGAGTATGTGGTAATAAATAAGGGTATGTCACCCTCCTGAATGTTTCTTTTCTTTTTAAGGTTCTTTTGTCTACACAATGTATCTGTTCTTTTAGATTGTATTGCATTCTGTAATGCACTTTCAAGAATGCAATCTGAGTAACCACGAGCCTTGAATCTTGTCTTAAGTTGTTCTGCTTGGTCATTAAAACATTCATCTTTCGAGCATATCCTCCTGAGACGTAAGAACTGACTCCTGGGAATGCTGTTCAAGAGTGGTCTAGGGTGTGCACTATTCGCTCTGAGCAGAGAGTTGCGGGAATTTTCTTTTCTGTAAATATTAGTTTGTATGGAGAGATCAGTATCCACATACAAGTGGAGGTCTAAAAAATTGATATGATGATCATGTACCATATGTGTAAATCTAAGGTTGCAGTCGTTGGATTCAAGGTATGTAAAGAATAAAGAAAGTGTGTGTGCATCTCCAGACCAAATTAATAACAGGTCGTCAATATAGCGACGATAGAACTTAATGTGATGTCTGTAAGGGTTGGTGTCACCGAAAATGTGTTGAGTTTCCCAAAGTCCCATAAACAAATTGGCGTATGAAGGTGCAAATGAAGTCCCCATCGCCGTGCCCTGTGTTTGTAAATAGAATTGATTATTAAAAGTGAAATAATTGTGCTGTAGTAGAAATAATACACTATCCAATAGAAAGGTGATTTGTGCCAGGTGAAGATTAGAATTATTCAGAAAATAAGTGACTGCTTTAATACCTTTAGTGTGTTCTATGACTGTATATAAAGACGTCACGTCTAATGTGACCCAAGTGTATGTGTGACACCATGTGAAGTTTTTTATGTCTAGGAGTAAATCAAAAGAATCTTTCAAAAATGACGGTAATTGTTGAACCAACGGCTGCAAGAAAAAATCCACATACCTAGATAGACCATCTCCCAAAGATCCAATGCTAGATATTATAGGTCTGCCTGGCGGACACACCAGCGACTTGTGGATCTTTGGGAGATGGTGAAAAATAGGTATGATAGGAGAGGGATTGAACAGAAATTCTGATTCCTGTTTAGATAGAACATGCAACTCTCTGCCCAGATCTATAAGCTTCTCAATTTCTTTTAGATACATTTGTGTAGGATCCTTAGTAAGTTTAGAATATGCATCAGTATCATTTAGTTGTCTCATTGCCTCAGAACAGTACATCTCAGAGCTCATTACCACTATGGCCCCACCTTTGTCTGCATTTTTTATCACTATGTCTTTTCTAACTTTTAAAGCTGCCAAAGATTGGCCTTCTTCTTTGGATAAATTGTTGGGTATTGTGGTGGTGAAATTAAATCCCTTAGCTAGTAATTGCAGGTCTTTTTCCACTAATTTTTCATATGTCTCTAGGTGTGGGCCTTTGGAAAACATAGGACAGAAAATAGATTTCTTCCTAAATGATGTATGTTTGGAAGTGGTCAAAAAGAGGAACTGCTCTGAGGCACTAACATTTTGAACGTCTGACAAATTTTGTTCCTCAAACAGGTCATTCATGTCTTGTATAGCTGTATACTCTTTGAAGGACAGCCTGTCGTCCGTGCTCCCCCCCACCAGAGGGCCCAGACTAGAGTCTTCTGGGCCCTCTGGTGGGGGGGAGCACGGACGACAGGCTGTCCTTCAAAGAGTATACAGCTATACAAGACATGAATGACCTGTTTGAGGAACAAAATTTGTCAGACGTTCAAAATGTTAGTGCCTCAGAGCAGTTCCTCTTTTTGACCACTTCCAAACATACATCATTTAGGAAGAAATCTATTTTCTGTCCTACAGTATGTTTTCCAAAGGCCCACACCTAGAGACATATGAAAAATTAGTGGAAAAAGACCTGCAATTACTAGCTAAGGGATTTAATTTCACCACCACAATACCCAACAATTTATCCAAAGAAGAAGGCCAATCTTTGGCAGCTTTAAAAGTTAGAAAAGACATAGTGATAAAAAATGCAGACAAAGGTGGGGCCATAGTGGTAATGAGCTCTGAGATGTACTGTTCTGAGGCAATGAGACAACTAAATGATACTGATGCATATTCTAAACTTACTAAGGATCCTACACAAATGTATCTAAAAGAAATTGAGAAGCTTATAGATCTGGGCAGAGAGTTGCATGTTCTATCTAAACAGGAATCAGAATTTCTGTTCAATCCCTCTCCTATCATACCTATTTTTCACCATCTCCCAAAGATCCACAAGTCGCTGGTGTGTCCGCCAGGCAGACCTATAATATCTAGCATTGGATCTTTGGGAGATGGTCTATCTAGGTATGTGGATTTTTTCTTGCAGCCGTTGGTTCAACAATTACCGTCATTTTTGAAAGATTCTTTTGATTTACTCCTAGACATAAAAAACTTCACATGGTGTCACACATACACTTGGGTCACATTAGACGTGACGTCTTTATATACAGTCATAGAACACACTAAAGGTATTAAAGCAGTCACTTATTTTCTGAATAATTCTAATCTTCACCTGGCACAAATCACCTTTCTATTGGATAGTGTATTATTTCTACTACAGCACAATTATTTCACTTTTAATAATCAATTCTATTTACAAACACAGGGCACGGCGATGGGGACTTCATTTGCACCTTCATACGCCAATTTGTTTATGGGACTTTGGGAAACTCAACACATTTTCGGTGACACCAACCCTTACAGACATCACATTAAGTTCTATCGTCGCTATATTGACGACCTGTTATTAATTTGGTCTGGAGATGCACACACACTTTCTTTATTCTTTACATACCTTGAATCCAACGACTGCAACCTTAGATTTACACATATGGTACATGATCATCATATCAATTTTTTAGACCTCCACTTGTATGTGGATACTGATCTCTCCATACAAACTAATATTTACAGAAAAGAAAATTCCCGCAACTCTCTGCTCAGAGCGAATAGTGCACACCCTAGACCACTCTTGAACAGCATTCCCAGGAGTCAGTTCTTACGTCTCAGGAGGATATGCTCGAAAGATGAATGTTTTAATGACCAAGCAGAACAACTTAAGACAAGATTCAAGGCTCGTGGTTACTCAGATTGCATTCTTGAAAGTGTATTACAGAATGCAATACAATCTAAAAGAACAGATACATTGTGTAGACAAAAGAACACTAAAAAGAAAAGAAACATTCAGGAGGGTGACATACCCTTATTCATTACCACATACTCAAGACAAGCTGGCACAATAAGATCAATCCTTAACAAACATTGGGAAGTACTTAGATTAGACGGGGACCTAGACAGAGTCACACTCTCTAAACCAAAAATAGTCTATCGCAAAGCCAAATCATTGGGAGACTACTTATCACCCAGTATGTACAGAGACAGAATGTTACCAGAGAAAGGGCTTCCAAAGGGATTCTACAAATGTGGAACATGCAACTTTTGCAAATATGCATTCCCCATTAAAACAATGAGGAATATTTTCACGGGACACAAATACAGGATTAACTCATTTTTAAATTGTAACTCAAAATATGTAATTTATGTTCTCAAATGTGCATGTGGTTCTAGTTACATTGGTAGGACAATAAGACCATTAAAAATAAGGATCAGGGAACACATCAGAACCATTAAAAATAAAGATGATAACTACCCAGTGGCCAGACACTTCAATAAATGTGTGCAGGGTTCTATAGATCACTTAACATTCAGTGCTTTGGAATACATACCTATTCACCCTAGAGGAGGAGACAGAGAAACACTCCTTAACCGTCGAGAAATGCACTGGATTTATACCCTTGGGACATTGGCCCCCAAGGGTATGAACATTGACTGGGAGCTGAAACACTTTTTAAACTAAATTGAACCAATATCAAATTATCACATGATATATAATGTCCAAATCATATAGCATATTCTTCTCGCAACAAGTTTGGTGTGCCTTGACATATCAAAAACACAATAAAACAGTGCATGATGGGTTGTTATAAAGTGTATTAAACAAATCAAATGGGAACCATTATAAAATATGTATACAAATGACAGTCAATAAATGGGTGACTTCTGAGAGATCCTTCATGAACATCTAAATGATATATTGGGAAATAATATAATTCTTCCATTGTGGACTGACATGTATACATATGTTTAGTTCCATATTTATTTTTATTTTCAATCTTATGATGGTACACTATCCACTCTTATCATGTATCTGTTTTCATGTATCTGTCTTTTATGTATCTATTCTATATATACAAATGCTTATGATAAATAATATACTGTGGTAGTTCCCAACATCCTCTATTCATACAAGGCTGTTATAGTGAGAAGTATAATGATATAATTAATATATAGAAGAACATACTAGTATAATTAGAAAATTATCAATACATCTATGCAACTGCACTATTATTAGGCTCTTATAGCTTATTATATCACCAGCTAACTTATACTATTTCATCACACCAATATCAACAGCCTTGCCATATGACTTATACCATTCCGTTATCTCCCTACTACCATTTCAGCCGAGTAGATTGTTTTTCTTGTTTTTCCTATATTGATACATTGTTTTGATTAGGTTTTAATGTTGTTATAGGAAGAAGGGGGTAGGATGGTCCGTGGTTCACAGCAACTTCAGCAGCCAACGCATGGATGTCTAAAAAAACTTTATTGATCGCTAGCAGCAAACATCAGGCAACCACTCTAACATGTTTCGTCCAGGCTATGGACTTTTTCAAAGAGTTTGAAAGAGTTGACTCTTTGAAAAAGTCCATAGCCTGGACGAAACATGTTAGAGTGGTTGCCTGATGTTTGCTGCTAGCGATCAATAAAGTTTTTTTAGACATCCATGCGTTGGCTGCTGAAGTTGCTGTGAACCACGGACCATCCTACCCCCTTCTTCCTGTGTCATCATTTCCGGAGGAGCACGCTGACGCCAGCTACACCAGAGGAGGAAGCCGCTGCAGAATTCCCTGCACCAACAGGGACGGCTTTTTCGTGAGTACTCCTAACCTCCACGCGGTATTTCAGGGAGATTATTGAGGCGGTTAGTGCCGGGCTGTGATTTACTTGGGGGCGCCCCTTAGGGAGGTGTCCCCCTGTACCTCTATCCGGCTTACTATTACCCAACTCCCTGTTTTCAATGCCGGAGGCTTATTGTTTCATTAATCATTGCTGGGTCTCTCTTCAATCAAGTTGCCATAAAGTGTGTGCACTACCTGTTAGCAGCCTCGGTATACTGGGTAATTCCATATTCTCTTTAATGTTGTTATACACACTGTTTCTCTTTACTGACATACTCTGCAGCCGCTCTGTTGATCAGATACACTACCCGCACTCGCTACACACAGTAGAAATGTTTCATTCATTCCATTGGTTACATTAGACAACCAATGAGATCGTAGCTTGGCGAACTTGCGCGCAAATCATCTTACTGAGATCAGCTGTTAGCGGGGAGAGACCTATATTAACAGGGCGTTTGCAGAGAGTAAAACAGTTCTCTTTGATAAAGGGCAGAAGCCTGAAACGCGTAAGAGATTTTACTTGTCCACTAACATGATGTTGATCATGCAATAAAGGATTTTTACTTACTCTGGTGTATAGCCCCTGCATTTGCTTCGCTGTGCTCCGCTTACCTCCTGCAGGATTTCTCTACTCGTCCATTACCAGCGTGATGCACGCCTAAGGAACTGCTGAGACCTTCCAACCGTGAGTACCCCAGTCCGCTCACCTGCGCTCTGGGGGTTACGTTCCCTGTACCCATATACTTCCGAGGGGGACTACAAACTGTTCTTAGGTAATCAGATATTTTTCACTGATTTTACCAGTAGATTCAGGTCCCGCCCGCTAGAGGAAGGGGTTAATTATATGGAACACAGGGCACCTATATTTGAGAAGACAGCCTTTTCCACTTTGTCCTTTTTCATGATACATGATTTATATCTTTCTAAGGAATACCATATAGCTGAGCACGGTATTGGAGATTTTTCTCCTACTTTCCAAGTAAAACCAAATACTGTATCCTGGCAACAGGTTTACTTTATTCCTCCCACCTGCTAGAAGTTTGTTCGGGCTCCCGTTATCCTTGTTGCTTTCAAAGATGACCTGTGCTGCAGTACTCTCTCTCTCTGGAGATTCCGTCCACACAACATTAGCGGATTCCATGTTGTTAAAGGCAATCCAACTGTAGAGACCTGAGTCTGCACCCGACGTGCTAAGAGCGTCTGCAAGAACACCTTCGCTTGTATATATAGTTCAGTGGTAGAGGAGGCAATGCTACGTTGTGTCATATGATATTTGGGAGCAGCAACAAATTAATATTTTGCAAGGCTGAAAGAAATATGAAACAAAGATAACTGTAAAATACAGAAGCATAATGAAGAAGACCAGCATGACAGAGGAAGGTTTTATTCGTTTTATATTATAATGAGTGGCTCAGTGAGTAAAGAAAATGACTGGCACGGAGTTTGAAGCAGGGGAACCTGGTTCAATTCCTGGTGCTCCTTGTGACCTTGGGCAATTCACTTTATCTCCCAGTACCTCAGGCACCAAAAACATAGATTGTAAGCTCCACGGGGCAGGGAACTGTGTCTGCAAAATGTCTCTGTAAAGCGCTACGTAAAACTAGCAGCGCTATACAAGAACATGCTATTACATACATCTACTATGTACCTACTGTACAGTACTTCCAATGCTCGTTTTTTCACTGCAACGTTTCAGTTATCATTAGTTTATTTGAATGTATACACTTTTGGCTCAAATGTATAATGGTGTTTTGAAGGAAAAAGCTCTATTTATACACATATGTTCTGACTGTGCCAGAGAAGACATTGAGCATAAGGGTGAAAGTCAGGGTAAGGGTATTTAGGATCCAAAATTCCCCATAGGATTTTTACAGTAAATATATCTGAATAAACAGATTTTGCTGCAGCTGTGCTTAAAGCACATGCAATTTTTTTTTTACTGTACATTTTTTGGCGAGCAGTGCACTGTTTTCAGTAGCATTAGCAAATAATATTCATCAGTATTTGTCATGAGCTAAGCAAACTACCAAGCACTCTGATTCAATGTTTTGTAGAGATATTATAGTTGCATGATGAAACACTGAGCTTATCACTGAAACAGAATGTGCCCATCTCCAGAAGCATACAGTAAACCTTTCCCTGTGGCAAGGTGAGGGCATGACTCTTAGGGGATCTGTCCATCTCAAGTCCACAAGTTTCAGTGATGGTTTGGGGGATGGGGGTTAATGTTGGTATGGCTTCAGTCAACTTACAATGCAACGTGTAATACAACAGACATGGCAACATTTTAAAAACAAACAAACATTTTAACCCTTTCAGTGCTTGAGGGACAGTCATGTGTCACTGCCGCTCCAGGAGTGAAAGGGTTAAATGAACGGATATCAAGCTAACATACCAAGTGTACACATTTATGTCTTGTACAGCACTACCACTTTCCTAGACAGTAGTTTTCTTTTTTTCTCTGCATCTTTGAGGCATAAGCATTTTTTTCTAGCAAGTAGCAACATACTTTTTCTGTATAAAGTGTAGCACCAAACTTTTTTGCGTACATATGAAAATACAAAGGCCTCTCTCTCCCAGCCTTTGTTTTCATATGTTTCTGACACTTTATGTTGCCTGTTATTCTTCACATTCTTTATAAGAATGGAATGTTTATATCTGTTTCACCGTCACATGCCTCATTCTTTGTCTCTCTCACACTCTCCTTTCTTTTTCTCTAGCGGTCATTGATTTGACATAGATGTCATCCTCCAAGAAACTAAATCAGTGACATTGGGGCACTTGAACCAAAGGTATAGGACCTTATTCCATATTGTCCAAAGCAGCCATCTAGATCTTCTTCAGCCCAAAAATCTCACTTAAACAACGCGGACAGCTGCTTTGGACAAGAATAAGGCCCATCATTTTAATATGGCTTAGATCCATAAAGCCCTGTCAAGTTTAATGTGGCATCAAACTGACCACACATATCCACTAAAGTTTGTTATGGTTAACGTTAGTGACATGGCCATCTTAACAACATTAGGGGCCCCCGGGCAAAGTAGTGCACAGGGCCCAGCTTACACTATTGCTCCCAGCCTCCCACGCGCTCACTAGAAGCAGGCCCCGAAAGTGCTGCACTGCTAGGACGCGAGCGGGTGCCAGGCGGGGGGAGAGCGAGCGGAGCCAGAGAGCCGGGGAGCCGGGCAGGGAGAGAGCAAGCGGAGCCGGGCGGCAGGAGAACGAGCGGAGCCGGGCGGGGGGAGAGCGAGTAGGGTTGCCAGGTGACTTGTCCAAAAATACTGGACACAATGGTGAAAGGTGCGACGCACTCGAGAATCGTTGGTGGGGAAGAATGTTATTTATAAATGATCTGACTGTTATGTCATTTGTTCTAAATTTCACTCCAAGTATTCACCAATTTGCACCACTTTATATTCTATAGGAGGGCCCCGGGTATACGGCGGGTTCCGTTCAAGGGGCCCGCCAGATAGTAAATATCGCTGGAAAGCGGATCTGGCGATTTTCTGTTCTGCGCATGTGCAAACCTGCATTTTTGGCGTTCTGAGTATGCGCGAGCTACGGTCTGCGTGCGCAAACGATGGGCTGCGCATGCGCGCCAGGCGCAACCATCCGTTCTGCGTATGCGAGACTTACGATCCAACATGGCGGCCCCTTCTTGGTGCCGCCATATCGGCGGATCACCGAAAAGCGGAGCGCCGAGAAGCAGGGCCCTGCTGTATTTCGTAAAAAATCTGGGGAGGAGTCTTGGGAGGGAGCACCCTTCCGAGGATTGTTTTAGGAATTAGAATATGAAATAGTGCAAATTGGTGCATGCTTGGAGTGAAATTTAGAACAAATGACGTAATGGTCAGATCATTTATAAATAACTGACCTGCAGTCATACGGTACATGGCGAGCAATACTATCTTACTGCTCCTCCCACAAATTCCAAGATTGTTGCACCCCCTCCTCATCCTCTCTTTCTCTCCCCCCCCCCTTGTCCTCTCACCCTCCCACCCCCCTTTGCCCTCTCACCCTCTCCCTTCATCCTCTCTCATCCCCCCTTCCCTTCATCCTCTCTCACCCCCTCCCTTCATCCTCCCACCCACCACCCCCTCCCTGTCATTATCAGTACAGTAGCTTTCAAATGTAGACTTCAAAATCCAGCTTTAAATTGCATATTAAATCATGCCATTGAATAAGTAACCTGCTCTGCCTTCTTGGGGATGATCTGTAAGTAAGAGTGCTGCAGAGATTGCAATGCTGCTGTGATGAGAGCTGAGTTATGGAGCCTTTCTGAGAATTTACAATGGTGGTTATTTTTAATAGATCTTGAAAATGGGAAGACTTAGTATAGTAAAAGAAAAGTAAGTGTGAGTGAGAAATTAAACAAAGTTGCCAGTAATGTATGTACTGTCTGTCACACCACACACACACACACACACCTGCTGCATGCTTTCCCTCCACTCTTTGGCCCCACCCCCAGGCTCCTGCCACCTCCCGATTGGTTGCTGCTGTGCAATTCAGCCAATCAGAAGCTGCCCAGCCCCCTAGCAGCAGCAGCCCTGCTCTATGCCATGTCCGGTATTATCTCTCATATTTTACCGGACAGGGGAACCAAATACCGGACACCTGGCAACCCTAAGAGGAGTCGGGGTGCCGGGCGGGGGGAGAGCATTGGTGGGTACGCATGGGCTGGGTGCGTGGGGCCCCCTATGCTGTGGGGCCATACGTTAAGGCAGCCCTGGTTCGTGAGGAAATACCTAAACTTGGCGTTACTTGCATCAAGGAGGTGGAAATAAGGCTTTGGCAGGGTCTGGGTAGCTGTAAGGTCTCGGATATAGTGGGCGCACGACGGAGTGCATGGCGTTGCGCGTGCCTGTCAGCCAAGCGATCTGTGGACTGAGAACCACAGCGACAGGGAGGCGTGGTGGAGGCGTGGCCGTGACATCACGAGGCTGGGTCGCCCTTATTGGCTTAACCACTCACGTGACCCGGCCGTCGCGCAACAAAAACCTTTGTCTCCTGAAAATTCTGCGCACCATCGTGCTTGTGTGCACTATGGCCGGCCCCATAGATCTCCTGCATTTGTTAGAGCCGTCGCTCGCACCATGGTTGCGGCCTAGTGCCGCAGTTAGGCATGATTATATTCCAGTGTTATTTGCCAACCCTCACCCCTCTCAACTTCAGCTAAACCTTATTTCAGGATCTGGAGGAAAGTAAAACTAAGGCACACTTAATGTTACATTATTGTAAGATAATACTATGCCATGATTTTAAGCTTAAAGATCTACATGTTCTGTATACAGTAGAACGGCCAGTGTTTATGTATATAATTAGCTTTAAGGGTGTACATGAACCTCAGGAACCAAAACATCCGTTCCTGCTTTAGGTAACGTCACGTTATGAGCCCTGAATTACCTGTGCTTTGTAGAATTAAAGCTATGTGACCACAGTGCTAAAAATAACAAACAATTGTGAGTTAACCAAACTGCATTCACTCTCTGTCTTCCTTAATTAATGTCAAGTGTGTACAGTACGTCAGTTTCTCTATCACTATCTGTCGTTATCTCTGTTTCTGTCTTTTTATCACAATGTCCATCTTTGTCACTATCTCAATCTCTGCATATAACTCTGTATCTGTCATATATATCTCAAATGTCCTGTTTCGCTGTGTGCACTTCTATGCCACTTTCTCGGTCATGTTAGCACTCTCTGTCTTCCTTTTGTGGTGTCCGCTTCTCACACTCACTTACTTTTTATGTGACCCCTGTTCCGCTCCAAAACTGCGTGTGTACAGCCTGCAGAACGGCTTTTAATAATGGGCATAATTTAGCTCCCTCCTCCAAGAGTCACACAGCCTTTCTGCGTGTGTTATGCTGGAAGAGGGGGGAGTCAGATCACATGCAGCTTGGAGAGGGACTGACAGAGTTGCAGAGGAAGAATATACAGGCAGTCCTCGTTTTACAACGCTTCGCTTTACAACGAATGGCTTATCCAACGCTATGCAATGCATACTTATGTTCATTTTTACAACGCCAAAACGGCTTATCCAACGCTCTTACGACGCTTTGCAAAGTTGTTTATGTGTATATAATATATATTATACTATATAATATATTATATTTTTACATTATATATTATGTTATATTATATATATAATACAGTATATGCACTATATAATTTATGTGTGTGCTGCGTATCTTATTGCCTGCGTAAAATATTTTGTGTATTTAAGCATTAAAAATGCCTTTAGGAACGGAACCTTTCATTTAAACAGTGTTCCTATGGGAAAAAGTGTTTCGCTTTACAACGTTTCGCTATCCCAAACCATTTTGAGTAACGCATTGTGTCGGATAACCGAGGACTGCCTGTACATATGAAATGTGGTGTGCTTTGCAGATGTGCTGTCTGATCCTTAAAGCAGGGGTGCGTAAACTGGGAGCGCGAGTTTCCCTATGGGGTGCGTGCGGGGATTACAGAGGCCCTGCGCTTTTCCGGGAAGGCATTTAAATTAAATGCCGGGGGAGCAGCGAAGGCTTCTGTAAACTTCCCTTACCTTGGCTCAAACTGCTACTGGAGACGCGTCGCCATGGCAACGCGCGGTCACGTGACTTCAGAACGCCAGAGCCAATGTAAGGAGGGGGGGGGGGGAGCAGTCATGGGGGGGCGCTGGGGGAAAAGAATGCGCTTCCCTGCTTTAAAGGGTGGAAATGTGTGCTGTAGACTCTACAGCTGTTGTTATTTAAAAAATTATTCTCTAATGCTCACACTGTGCCTTAAATCAATAATACACACTGATTAACTTTTTTTTTAATCTTACTTGGTTTAAAGAGATCTTCTCTCGCCCTGTCCAATGGCGTTTTTTTATAATTTATTTTTTAAATCTGATGATTCAATATTAAGTGTTCAGGAGGTTAAAATTACACTTTTCCTATAGCAGTGGTGCTCAGACGGAGCCCTCAAGGGCCACATGTTAAGGATATCTCTGCTTCAGCATATGAGGCTCAATCAGAATGTCTGAGCCACCTGTGCTGAAGCAGTGATATCCTTAAAACCTGAACTGTTGGTGGCCCTTGAGGACTGAGCTTAGCACCACTGCACTATACAACCATGGTTGAGAGAGAATGAAAGATTTTTTTTTTTTTTAAGGTGAAGAACCTACTCATGAGGCAAAGTACTAACCTCATATGCGGTACACTTCTGAGGGGTGTTGCTGCTTTAACAAATCCTGCATCTGATTAATTTGCATACTTAAGTGATTCTGGGTGAGGCATTCAGGGGTATATTCAGAACAATGAATATATGCTTGGTAGCATTTCATATGTCTCAATAGAGTTTCAAATGGAAAGGCGCAAAAGAGATGTTGCTATGCCTGTTACCACACAAAATAACGTTATCGCCTTAACTATTATTGTTTTCCAAAGCACTACTGTTAAACAACGCACAAACGATAGTGCAACTGATTGTGTTAACGAATGCAATAACGTATGCAACGTTGTAAGAGTTTCTTGCTCTGCCAGAAACCATCACTTTTTAAATGGGTCAATTATTTAACTTGCAAGGATAACTTGATACTCTATATTTTATGTACTTTTTTTATAAGGCAATTCTGAGGACTACTTGTAGTTTTAATGGTGACCTCTTGTTCCACTTCTCACTGCCCAGAAACCAAACTCATATGCCATGTCTCTGCCCAGATTTATTTAACTAGCACTTGAAATGGATTTCCATCACCTTACCTTTCTTCAGCCTGATCACACGACTCCTTGTGGACAGATCACTGTTTTTGCTGTTTGAAGGCTTTTCTGCAGCGATTCTTAAACATGTTTGGCATTGTGATTTACTAAAAACGTCTGTAACTCAGCCTTGATTGTCTCAATCGTTGATTAATTATTTCCTGAGATATGAGCACCTAACTGGTCCCTAACAAAAAGCAACGTGTGTGTGTGTGTGTGTGTGTGTGTGTGTGTGTGTGTGTGTGTGTGTGTGTGTGTGTATAAAATATAACTTGAGCACATTCACATGTCTGAGACAGGTCTGCAACCCTGCCTTTCACCATTATCACCTAGCATACAGGGCTTCCACTGCTGCAAGGGATTCTGGGAAATTATATGCAAATGAGCATACAGTGCCACCTTTTGTCTCAAGTCCATTATTACATGAAGCCCTTAAGCCAATGCTTGCTGTTTTAAACACAGCTTTTAAAACATAAACTGGGATGAGATGCAAAGCTAGTGAACCCACTCGCACTGTTTAGACCTATTGGGTTTATGCAGTGTGGTACAATGGAGTTACAGAGATGTGCTAATTACATAAACAGTTACATACAAATATGAACAAACATGATTAATTTATTTTTTTCAGTAATGCCTCAATCTGAAAAGCTATTGAACGTATTTTCATTTACAAATTAACAATTAATTATGTTGGAAAATGTTTTACATAGTTGTGTGGCTGTAAATATAAAACATGTGTAGAACTGCATATTTAAGTATAGAGCTGTGACATTTCTGCAGCAAACCTTGCTAAAATGACCCTTGATTTTGCAGTCAAAAGAGTACCCATCGATTTACATACCTCTCAAGACCTTCTCTATACAACACATGGAGAGATGTATGGAAAATAAGCATATGTATGTAATTTAACTAATTTCCCAGGTATCTCTGGTGTGAATCAGGACTCATCTCAGCTGCTCTTCCTGGATTCAGCTACTACAATGCTGAGACCTGTTAGTTACCCAACTGCACTAAGAGACTTGGCTGAGTAGAGGGCAGCACTTCATTGTAAAAACAACAAAAAAAATCACTGGGTTTGCTTAAAAATAACTGATCTTCTGTAAAGTCTCTAGGGTTCAACAGGTAAGTGCAGGTCTGGAGAGCTGATGTAGCACAAGACTCTGCCAAATGGGTGCTTTTGCCTTCAACGCCTTCCCACCCCTCACTACAGGTGGTGCCTGTGTATATGCATTAATGGAAATAGACAAATGTAAATATAAATTCGGCCAATGCTTATTAGTGAAACAGAAAGATAAACAAGAAAAAAAATAGCTACAAATAATAGAGATGGTGGATGAAACAATGTATTTTTTTTTTTTAAACCTTAACCAAGTTGTGTGGGGGTTGTAAGCTATATGAACAGTTAATGAAAAGATGATTATATTTGTTAATTCATGGTTAATGTTTTTTACTTTGGCAATTTAAAACGATATATTTCACAGCAATGTTAGTCGGTGGATGAGTTCATGCAAACTGGGTTTCTACAAATTCCACTTTAATAAAACAGTAGTAGTCCTTTCTTATAGCACCATATGTCTTACTTTACTTCATAGATCAATCAGTTGCAAATTCTGGAGAGTATACAGGTTTTAATCAGAAGCGAAAAACAACTTAATATGCACAGTATGCTTGAAAATCCGAATGACTACTGGATTTGGATAAGGTTATTATGAGACAGACACTCTAGATCTTCTCCATCATTCTGATCACTGGGACTAGGGGATATTTATCAGGGATAAAGTCAAAATAATTGAATAAGTGAATTGGATGCAGCCCACACGTCAGGTGTTACAATCTTTAATAGCACGCTGTGGCAGACTGCTCAGAGGCAGAGGTTATTATTATCTCCATGTGCATGAAATGGAGGGAGCACCCCTGGTGTATCAGTGTCTCCACATGGTGTTGTGCTTTGTGTTGATAAAGTTTTTTTTTTTTTTTTAAAGGGGAGGAGAGGTCATGCAGACGAGCTTAATACGGGCAACGAAAGTGACCATCGTAAAGTATATTTCCTGTATGCAGAAACAGCCGGCAACCTCGTATCAACATTAATCTCTTGATAGATGCGCACTGTGTTGGCATTAAGGAATACCTGTCACCTCATCAAAAATGGCGGAAATGAGCGTATGACGCGCCTACGCCTGCGCATAAAATGCTGCCCTCCTCCAGCACGTAAAAGAAGGCGGCGCTCGCGGTGAGTATAAGCGTGTTGACGTCAGCGCGCCGCTCTCTCTTTCCCCCGTTGCCGTAGAAGAGTTAGGGTGAGTGATGGAGGCGCAGAGCGATTGTTCTGGGGATATGAGGGGGGAAGTGACTCAATCCGCCGGGCATCTCTGCCATCGCGTCCTCCCGGAGACTGGGGCCAGCGGCGGAGGCACGGGCGTAGGTAACTCTGTCCGTTTATGTCTATTTCAGCGAACTGACGCCCAACATCCACCCGTGATCCCACGATGGCCGAGGAAGGGTGAGTGCTGCGGTCTCCATGGGCCTTCCATGTCTCTGCGGGGAAGATGTTGCGTGACTGGTGCAGATAGGGCCTCTTAGCATGTCTTGTGTAGCGATGGATTGCTGTATAGTTGATGGGTTGTGGTGGCAAAGCAGGTGTTTTTGGAGGCACCATGCCCATTAGGTGACTGGGGTCCTGTGTTTGCCTGGGTTCCCTGGCTGTTATCAATCTGCCAATGTTAGCAGGGTTAGGCCTAGTGCCCTTGTACTGTGTACCTCTTTGATCATGGTGGGAAGTGTCAGTGACACACATGGTTTTCTCCTGTCTCACATGATTGCAGTGGCACTGGCCGTCTTTTGCTACTTTTAACACCGTACACACTTTTGGGTAGATGTTGGCTATAAAATGTTGCTGAGTGTTGAATGCATTTGGGCAACAGCGTCTTGTCAAGTTAACAAACTTGCCTTTCCTGTAATAGACTATATTTAGACACCCCATATGTGGGTGTTGCATCCTTTAATGGGGCATTACAATAACGTGTATAACAAAGATGTCACCTCAGGTTTAAGTGATATGGCAATACAGCTCTGATAGACATGCTGCAGGCATCTGTGGAGCTTTTCTTGGAGTGCTGTATAGAAATCCCTTACAGAAGAAAAAAGGCAGTATATACAAATAGTGGTGACAAACCAGATCTAACCGATTTAACCTTACGTTTTAAAACTAAAAACAAAAGCAAAACCCTTAAGATTTGTAGAACTCAATTCTCCAAATTTAGAAACGGAACACCTGAAGTGCTTGACATCTCTCAGACTTTTAGTTTCCAAATTGTCTTCTCTACCCCCCCCCCCACCCCTTTTTACTAATTTCTTATGCTTTGCTATTATTATTTTGCTGCTTGTTTTGAGTTTTTGGTAGAGATACAAACAAATCGAGCTTTGTCAAAACACAACCAAACTAGCTTGACCGGGGGAGAACTCAAAAGCGTTTCCTAAAATATAATTTTAGTTCAATTTAAAAAAGGTATTACCTAATACTGAAGTACTCATTTATTTTGCTTTATAGCAATTGATCTTGTATGGCTGCTTCTCTCTAATGAAACCAAAATAACATTGAATGCCTCTTTTGATGCTCCTTTCTGATGCGAATGGGATATTGAAGCTACAGAACTTGAGTGATGATTTTACAAGTCGGATACCCCTTCACTCGTTTTTGAGTGATAACTTGAATCTGACAAGCCAGTAGCAATGAAAGATTTGTCAGGCGTGTGACATTGGAGAATGCTTTGTTTTAAACACAAGTCTTTTATTGTAGCATTGCTGCTGGAGGTGTAATGGATGTTAACACCGCTCTGCAAGAAGTGCTCAAGACCGCACTTATCCATGATGGCCTAGCCCGTGGAATTCGTGAAGCCGCCAAAGCCCTTGACAAGTAAGTAATGTACTAAAATAGCGGTTAACTGAAAATAAAGTTTGTGTAGTTTTGTGCTTTTAGATGTGGGCATCTGGAAGTAGCCCTGGCTGAAGGCTGCTTAAGTGTAATATTCCTAAATGTAAACTCTTGTTTTGGAATAAGACAAGTGACAGAAGCCAAATTAGACTAAGTTTCATCCTTGTCACGTGACCATGTAAACAATATTAGAAGTGCTACTACATTATTTTTCTGGCAAGCTACAGTGTTTGAGTGATGATTTATCAATTGTCGGATACCCCTTCACTCGATCTGAGTGATAAAATAAAGCTGACAAACCTGTAGCACAGACTCATGATTTTTAATTTCTTTGTGGTGATCTCCTAATTTGTCAATGCAGGCTAATGCCCAAAACATCCAGGCACAAGGTTTAGATCCTGAAGTTTTACACTGTTGCAGTAGGCGACCCTGTATATTTTCTGCTCATTGGTATTGCCTGATGGTGTGGTATAGAAACTTTCTTCGCTTACCCCACCTTAGGCCTTAGAAGCATGGACGAGCCCCTACTAAAGCCGTTCTAATTGCGGCTGTAGGGGCTCAGTGCTGAGCGGGAGCGCGCCTCCGCCAGCAAGCAGTAAGCTAGGCCGAGGCCTTAGGTAAGCAAAGATGGCAAACATTAGGCAACTGCACACAAAGATCAGTTTTGTTAAACACTGCAAATATAAGTTAATATACATGAAATGGGTTTTACTGTACCTATAGTAAATTGTCAATTCCATTTTTAGACGCCAAGCCCATCTGTGTGTCCTAGCTTCCAACTGCGATGAACCAATGTACGTCAAGTTGGTGGAAGCACTTTGTGCTGAGCACCAGATCAATCTCATCAAGGTGAGTGCACCTGCTTCATGCTTGAATTTGTGGGAACCATACCGAACATATTCAAATAGCCGGGTAAAACTTTCAACGTAGCCAAAGCTCGTGTTTATTTCCAAAAAGAACACTGAAGAAATGGGAATTTGTTATCCATGAAAATATAATTCATAATATGAAGTCTTCCATTAAAGGTTTGGCAAAAAGGATTAAGCTTTACAAAATTTGGTGAACATGGATTTTGAAAAGAATTGAGAGAAAAAATATGCATATAAATATTTTAATACCAGTGACTGGAATTTTAGGTGGGACTGCTCATCTTAAAGGATTTATTTGAAATTATTCATATGGTGGGATTGTCTGCACAGGTGGCTCTGTACAGTACATTATGAAAATGTGGCTCCTTTTCCTGATTGGGAGGGGGGGGAAACGAATGTTACCCACAATATTCTGGCTTTGCAGCTGCCACTTTTTGTGTACATACGTCCATGAGTTGTCTGTACTTATTCCATGCTTACAAAATAATGTATCTTCTAGGTTGATGACAATAAGAAACTTGGCGAGTGGGTCGGTCTCTGCAAGATTGACAGGGAAGGCAAACCTCGCAAAGTAGTTGGTTGCAGTAGTGTAGTTGTCAAGGTAAGAACTTTCTTGTAAGCTGTCCCATGTGCCACTATTGAGCAGCTGATAAGCCAAACATGCTTTGCAGACATCGCTCAAATACAGTGGCAATAGTAAAGCCATCGTACGAGCCTTGAGGCCTTCATGTGGCATTTAAGGTCCCTGAAAATGGCTACATAGCTATTTATTCCTTTTGAAGTAAAAATATTCAACCATTGTGTGGAATTGGTGGCGGGATGTAAAACCGGAATTACAATAGGAAACAGTGCCGTCATCCCTCACGGCTTCCTATTTGCTATTATATATTTATTTGTTTATTTTAAAATCTATTATATACACAAACAACTTTGCAAAGCGTTGTTAGAGCGTTGGATAAGCCGTTTTGGCGTTGTAAAAATGAACATAGGTATGCATTGCATAGGAATTGGATAAGCCATTTGTTTGTAAAACTAAGCAATGTAAAACGAGGACTGCCTGCATATATCTATATCTCATTTTGTGGACGAATCTGTCAATAGTTTCTGAAGAGTGCATGTATTCTCTGTTTGCATGAAGTAGCAATATTTTTTTTTATTTTTTTTAAATCCAATGTAGAATTGATCACTCATTGCTTTGGTTTTCTTTCCATAGTTAATGCCTCATCCCCCTATTTTGTGACATTAGTATGTCAGGTGCATTTTCAATTGGGTATTTTTGTTTTTAGGACTATGGTAAGGAGTCGCAGGCCAAAGATGTCATCGAAGAATACTTCAAGTGCAAGAAATGAACAGCTAAATAAAAGTATTGAGCCTGGCTTTGGTGTCTGTATTTTATTTGTACTTTGAGTTTTATTGCAAATTTTGTGACTGTGCATTTTAGACTGCTGATATTAACATGTCTTAAAATGTAGAGGCTTGTTTAGAAGCACTGTCCCACCATTAGTGAAAGTTAATTTGCGCTATAAGATTTCCCTCCCCTGGTAGCGATAGATGTGACAATGAATATTTGAAGACAGTGTCTTTTTTGTTTCCCTTAAAGCTGCAGTTCAGTCAATATCCTGCATGTATGTTTTTTTTAATAAATCAGTTCTGTAGTAAGAAAAAATACTTTTAATTAGCATTTTCTGTTTTAAAAAAAACAACTGTGGAAGACCAATTTTCTTGTATTCTATTTTAACAGCCATTTACTAAGGCACTGCCCCTTCATGTCCTGGCACACCCCTTTGTCAGCCCTGCCCTCCCTCTAGCACATGTCAGTGCAGGGGTGCTCATGAATATTCATGAGCTTCCACTGAAACACAAGCAGAAGAAAAACAGATCCCTTCACTAATTATGTCACCAAATTTCGCCGATCAATACATGGAGAATGAATTGACTGGCAGCTATACAGTTCTTTAGGTAATTAGAGATTGCACACATGAAACTATTAAAGTAAAAAAATAAATTAAAAAAAAAAAAAACTGAACTGCAGCTTTAATGTTAGATGAATTCCTTCTTTGATGGCCTACACCAGGGGTGGCAGTTAAAATGCCGGAGGATCGCGCAAGGCCTCCATGAGGCTTTGCCTATAGCGACGGCGAAAGTTATGTTTCGCTGGTTGGCCGCTTCGCGGGATTTTCGTAATTTGATTTCTTCAAGGGCCGTCACGTGACGCGGCGGACCCTGAAAAATCAAATTTTGGCGATGTTGCTTGTCGCCGGCAAAATTAGCGCGCGGTGGCGGCAGCAGCAATGCTTTTGTTTTTGCCCGTATTCGCATCGCCAGCACTATAAGCACAGCCTTACACTTCCCTTAGAGCAGGGATGGGGAACCTTTTTTCTGCCAAGGGCCATTTGGATATTTATAACATCATTCAAGGGCCATACAAAATTATCAACTTAAAAATTAGCCTACCAATATTTGGTCAAACATTTAATGAACTCACCCCTAATGTGATGGCTGGCACTGCTTCTCTTTGGGTGACTGACTGACTCTTGGTGTGTGTGTGTGTGGGGCGCACACACGGAGAAATGTGCTTTGCTGTGTGTATTATATAGTATATGCAAGTGATCCAATGCTAGGTAAAAACCATCTCTAAATCCTCATTGAAGCCTTTGCTGTGTGTATTATATAGTATATGCAAGTGATCCAATGCTAGGTAAAAACCATATTTGAATGCTGTTTTCTGTCTACCTCTAATCAAATTAAGTGTTGCCACCTAGGCAGGGAAACACCCTGTGTAGAAAACCATTTTTGTTTGAATGTGCCTCAGATGTGCTAATTAAGCAGACAGAAAAACATTGTCAGGTGACTTTTTAGGCCTATATAAACCCAGTCAGAACAGCTAGTCTGTCTGCAGCCCATATCCAAGTGGCCCATTATAAGTGGCATGACTACTGAACAACTGAAGTTTAAAAGGAAGTACAAAAGGAGTGAGGAAGAAGTAGACACCCCATCTGGCCCTGATTCCTGCATTTGAACTACGCTGGAAAGGAGGATATCATCAATACCAGACTGCATCATTACTGCTGTGTTGCTGCCTTTACCATTTATATTTGCTGTGACTTCACTTCTCAAATTATGCACTTCTTTTTACCAGCCTCAGTATGTCTCTAACTCCATTCATATATCTCCATCTCTCCTTCCTTCACCACTTCTCAGTTCACATGAACTCCTTTCTTACCTGCGTCCTCTGACACCACACAGCTATATCCCCTGCACTAAAAAACACCCTTACAAATCATCCTCACACATCCTCTTTCTATCCATGCTTCTCCTTGCTTCTGGGGATATCTCTCCCAATCCTGGTCCCTGTCTTATTCCTACATGCGCTCGTCCTCGCCTGCCAACTGCAACCTCTACTGGTGTCAACCCCTCCAACCTCATACCCATCCCCTGCCACCCTCCCTCCTCTCCCTTTCTCCTGTGCCCTTTGGAATGCTCGCTCCCTCTCTAACAAGTTCCTCTCTGTGCTGACTTCTTTCTCTCTCACTCCCTGCTTCTCTTTGCTATAACTGAGACCTGGCTCACTCAGTCTGACTCTGCTCTGGAAGCTGCCCTCTCCTATGGTGGCCTTTCCTTCTCCCACACTCCGCGCCCTGATGGCAGGGGTGGAGGTGTGGGGCTCCTGCTCTCCTCTCTCTGCCGTTACCGAACTCTTCCTATTCCTCCCTCTCTTGCTTTTCCCTCCTTTGAGGCTCACACTGTCCAGATTTTCTCTCCTCTCCCTGTTCATGTGGCGGTCATCTATCGCCCACCTACCTCTACTCATCCCCCTTCTGCCTTTCTCACTTTGAATCTCCTTGGGGACTTCAATTGCCACATTGATGACCCCTCTCTCCCTTGGGCTTCCTGCTTTCTTTCTCTAACCTCTTCTTTTGGCCTTCAACAGTGGACTGCAGCCAGCACCCACAAGGATGGCCACTACTTAGACCTGTTTTTCACTAAGAACTTCTCTCTCTCTGATTTCTCCATTTCCCCTTTTCCTCTCTCTGACCCTCATCTCATTCTCTCTATCTCGCTTCTCCCCTTCTCCACCTCCATCTACACCCCGGTTCTGCAGAAACCTGTGCTCTATTCACTTACCTGACTTTGAGTCCACTTTACGCTCCTCCCTCTCCTCAGCTCTGCTACAGACCCCGACAACCTGGTCAGGAACTACAACTCTGTCTTGTCCTCCTCTCTTGATCTACATGCCCCACTTTCTCTCTGCCGCACTCGCCCTTCTAACCCTAGACCCTGGCTAAATTCCCACACACGCATGCTGCGTTCCTCCACTCGTTCCTCTGAACGCCTCTGTAGGAAGTCTCACACTCTCGCAGACTTCCTTCACTACAAATTTATGCTATCCTGTTTCAACTCTGCCCTCTCGCAAGCAAAATAAGCCTACTTTTCTGCACTAATCAACATGCACAAGTCTAACCCACGCCGACTGTTCTCTGTCTTTGATACTCTACTCAAACCACCCTCAGCTGCCTCTCCTTCCTCCATCTCCGCTCAGGACTTTGCTGACTATTTTAAGGAAAAGGTGGAATCCATACGTCAGAACATCCCCTCTGTTTCTTCTTCCCATCCTACACCTCTTCCAAACTCTCCTCCTGCCTTCCTTGACTCTTTTTCCACTGTCTCAGAGGATGTGTCGCTGTTGATCGCCACTTCTCCCTCTACCACTTGCCCTCTTGACCCCATTCCCTCCCATCTCCTAAAACCTCTTGCTCCTACTATAATCCCTACGCTCACACACATTTTTAACTCCTCCCTCTGCTCTGGAACCTTTCCATCCTCCTTCAAACATGCAGCAGTCATACCATTACTCAAAAACAGCAAGCTTGACCCTACCTGTCTTTCTAACTATCGACCTGTCTCCCTCCTGCCTTTTGCCTCTAAACTCCTTGAACGTCTTGTATTCTCTCGCTTGCTCCATTTTCTCAACAGCTATTCTCTCCTAGACCCTCTACAATCTGGCTTCCGCACTGCTCACTCCACGGAAACAGCCCTCACTAAAATAACTGACGACCTCCATGCTGCCAAAGACAGAGGTCATTACACTCTGCTCATATTACTCGACCTCTCTGCAGCATTTGACACCGTGGACCACCCTCTTCTCCTTCACATTCTCCATACTCTTGGTATTCGGAACAAAGCTCTATCCTGGATCTCATCCTACCTCTCCCATCGTACTTTCAGTGTCTCTTCTGCTAACACCTCCTCCTCCTCTATTGATCTCTCTGTGGGGGTACCCCAGGGCTCTGTCCTGGGACCTCTTCTTTTTTCTCTGTACACACTCTCTAGGTGACCTAATAACATCTTTTGGGTTTAAATATCACCTCTATGCTGATGACACACAAATATACTTTTCAACACCTGACCTTACACCTGCTATACAGACCAAAGTTTCTGAATGTCTCTGCTATATCATCCTGGATGGCCCTCCATCGCCTTAAACTCAACATGGCTAAAACAGAGCTCCTCATACTACCTCCCAAACCTGGCCCTACTACCTCCTTCCACATTACTGTTGGAACTACGATCATCCACCCAGTAGCCCAAGCACGCTGCCTAGGGGTCACACTCGACTCCTCTCTCACATTCGCCCCTCACATTCAAAACATTTCTAAAACTTGTCGCTTTTTCCTCCGCAATATAACAAAGATACGCCCTTTCCTCTGTTGCTCGACTGCTAAAACTCTGACTCAGGCCCTCATTCTCTCCCGTCTTGATTACTATAACCTCCTGCTGTCTGGCCTTCCTGCCTCTCACCTGTCTCCCCTACAATCTATCCTAAATGCTGCTGCCAGAATCACTCTACTCTTTCCTAGATCTGTCTCAGCATCTCCCCTCCTGAAATACCTCTCCTGGCTTCCAATCAAATCCCGCATCTCACACTCAATTCTTCTCCTCACTTTTAAAGCTTTACACTCTTCTGCCCCTCCTTACATCTCAGCCCTAATTTCTCGCTATGCACCATCCCGACTCTTGCGTTCTGCTCAAGGATGTCTTCTTTCTACCCCCTTTTTATCTAAAGCCCTCTCCCGCCTTAAACCTTTGTCACTGACTGCACCACACCTCTGGAATGCCCTTCCCCTCAGTACCCTCTAGCACCCTCTCTATCCACCTTTAAGACCCACCTTAAGACACACTTGCTTAAAGAAGCATATGAATAGCACTGAGATCATTCTGAACACATGATACATAAAGCTTGGCCCCCTGCAGACGCACTTACCAGAACTCCCTCCTCCTGTCTCTGTACGTTCTCCCTACCTACCAATTAGATTGTAAGCTCCTCGGGGCAGGGACTTCTCTTCCTTAATGTTATGTTTGTCTAAAGCACTTATTCCCATGATCTGTTATTTATATTATCTGTTATTTATTTGATTACCACATGTATTACTACTGTGAAGCGCTATGTACATTAATGGCGCTATATAAATAAAGACATACAATACAATACAAAGGGGGGGGGAATCAGACCCCGAGACCCCCCCCACTCTCTCTGACCCTGAGACCCCCCCCACTCTCTCTGACCCTGAGACCCCCCCACTCTCTGACCCCGAGACTCCCCCCCCACGCTCTCTGACCCCGAGACCCCCCCACGCTCTCTGAACCTGAAACCACCCCACGCTTTCTGGCCCACACTCAAGCAAAATCCTACTGAAGGCTCCAAAGACAAGTGTTGAACTTGAGTGGCACTCAGTTGAAGTGAGTGACACTTGACAGGACCGCAGACACGGCAGTCAAGTTCAATGCACTGAGTGAGTGCGACTTAGTCTTCTTGAAGTTGAAAATTGAATATAAATACTACCTGCACCGAAATCCATCACCAATGGCATGTTTGACACGGGTTAATCACAAAATAGACGTGTAAAGCAGTGGGGGTAATAAATAATCAACTCATACTTTTGAATAAATGTGTTTATATTTTGTAATGATTTTGGTTTAAACATCACCCCCCCTTCCCCGCATCTCATATCATCCCCCACTGATCAATCGATCTCTCTCCCACTCTCCTCTCCCCCCTTCTCTCTCCTCTACCTTTCTCCCTCTCCTTCCTTCTGTCTTCTCTCTCTCCTCTTCCTTTCTACCTCTCTCCCTCATTCTCTCCTCTACATCTCTCCCTCGTTCTCTCCTCTCCTCCTTTCTCCCTCTCTACCGCTCCTCTCTCCCTCTCTCCCTCTCTACCTCTGCTCTCTCCTGTCCCTCTGTCCTCTCTCCCCTCTCCCTCATTCTCCCCTCCTCTATATCTCTCCTATTCCCTCTCGTTCCCCCTTCTCTCCTCTCTCCCCCTCCTCTCTCTACCTCTCCCTCCTCTGTCCTCCTTCCCCTTTCTCGCTCCTCTCTTTCTTTCTCCCTCTACCTCTCCCCCTTCCCCATCCTCTCTCATCTCTCCCCCTCTCTGATACACACACAGTCTGACACACACACACAGTCTGATACACACACACAGTCTGATACACACACACACACAGTCTGATACACACGCAACTTGAAGCAGCAGCATCTCCCCCCACACCTCCGGTAGCTCACATGAAAAGTTCACAGAAGAAGCCGACACCACAGATGAAACCCCTCCCTCTCAGCTCACAGGCAGGAGGCAGCGAGCACTGCAGATGAGCTCCTAGGAGGGAGGAGGAGAGCGATGGGGGGAGAGCTCGGTTGGGAATCACTGCCCCATGCCTAGCCCCCCCACCCAGCACTGCTTACCCGCGCCGCCCTGGGTCGTGCATCACCTCCTGCTGCTGCTGCTCTGGATGGGGGGGCGGGATTGGGGCAAGGGAGGCATGGAGCAGACTCGCCACGTGCTCCATGCAGGAAGAGGCGTGTCTCGCTTTGCAAGCTCGTATTGAGCTTGCTGCGGGCCAAAAAAAAACAATCTTGGCAGCGTGCCAACACGCGGCAGCTAATCAGGAGCGGGGGAGGTTTTGTTTTTTTCCCTCCTTTCTTGCGGCGCATCGCGAGCGCGGTAAGCGGGCGATGGGATTTATTGAATGGCAGGGGGCCCGTGCGGCCGGGCCCCCTGACTCACGGGGGCCGGACCAAATGATAAGGCCCGAGGGCCGGACGTTCCCCACCCCTGCCTTAGAGCGACGTGTCTTCATGGTAACCCGCGGTCATGAGTCCATGGTAATGTGATGTCACATGACTCCGCGCGTCATTTGATGCCTGGGCCGAGGGGGGTGGCGGCGGCGAGGAGAGCAGGCAGTGGGGCGCACGGGGAAAAGTTTGCACACCCCTGGCCTACACACAAAGTTAAAGAGCAGTTCTATGATAAGAATTCCATAGTAGGCTTACTTGAATATTTTTCACTAAATCAAAGATAAGGAAATCTCTTTTAAAGGACATTAAGTCCATTGTGTCTTATCTGTGTTTAGTATTTCTTTTTAATAGAGGTGCATCTAGGTCAATATATTTATTTTCCCCATGTTTGCATCATGTCAAACTTGTGATTAGGATGTTTTATATTGAAAACTAGCTGAGAGACCCAGCACTGCCCGGGACCCAAAACCTCCCGGTCCTTCCTCTCGCCCCGCCCCCCCCCCCCGTTCCCCTCGTCTCTCTCCGCCTCCCCCCACCCATGCGCAGCTGTGGTCCTTCCCCCCCCCTCTGCGCAGGTCCGGTTCTCCCCCCCCCCCCTGCGCTGCTCCGGTCCTCCACCCCCCCCCCCATCGCAGCACACAGTGCCATACACACACCGTGAGACACACACAGTGCCACACACACAAACCCAGTGAGACACATACACACACAGTGTCACACCCATACACACACACAAATGTCCTCGGGCACCCACAACAACTGCAATGAGGACCCGCCCCTTCCCCCCATCGACGGACACCAGCCACCTCCGTCCAGTCTCCGCGCTCCCACCGGTCCAGAAGGAGCCTCTCTCCTGTCCGGGCGCTCTGACCGGTCGGTCCCGGGTGTGGGGGCGGAGCATGCAGCGCAGGCTGCCGAGCGCATGGCAACCCGGAGCGGGCACGAGCCGGAGTCGGGAGGAGGCTGAAGTGTCGGATGAGCGGGAGCAGCCGCAGGCTGGAGCCGCAGCGTGCGCGAACCGCCAGGCCGCTGGCCAACGGAGCACATGTGCAACGCGCATGTGATGGGGGCACCGGGGAAAGGGGTGGGGGGCAGGGTCCGGGGTGGACCGACACGGGGCAGTAGGGGGGGGTGACACCCGGGGGGCATGGGGGTGGGCTACCCAGGGGGGGGGCAGGTGGAGGTGATAACCGGAGGCAGGTGGCCTCAGCGGGAGACAGAGACACCGAGTGGTGTGACCGGGGGGAGGGGGGTTGGTGGTGGGGGAGAGGTGAGGCCGGCGCCGAGGAGCGGCGGGTGGTAGTGGTGTGACCGGGGGGAGGGGGGTTGGTGGTGAGGGAGAGGTGAGGCCAGCGCCGAGGAGCGGCGGGTGGCAGTGGTGTGACCGGGGGGAGGGGGGTTGGTGGTGGGGGAGAGGTGAGGCCGGCGTTGAGGAGCGGCGTGTGGTAGTGGTGTGGATGGTCCTGCTAAGTGAGATTCCTAATCCAAGTGAGGGCAAGAGCTGCAATGTGAGGGGTGGGGTGAGGAGGGCGGGGGGTGCGTCCGTGGCCAATGACACAGGGGGAACAAAGGGCCAATCACACAGGGGGAAGACATACACACACAAACCTTATTTCAGACATAGATATAGATTAGGGGGTTTAGTCAAAGTGCGATAGTGACGAGTAAGCACTACCTAACAAAGGAGCACAAGAGGCAATGGGATTTCCTGTGTGCCGGGGCAGAGTCGGCACTATTGCATTTTGAGCCATTGAGTGGGGTTTACAAGAGAATTGGCAGAATGGTTTCAATGGCGCCTGCTGCAAGATTTCATTCTATCATATGCAGTGGGTATATACTGTAATTACTATTGTGCTTCCTTTCATACTATGTAAATGCTTATCTTGTTTGCAAAAAGAACATGAAGAGCTTTCATGTGTCATTGGCATGTTGTATTACAAAAATGTTCTTTGTGCTTTGTCCATTTTATGTAAACAACGTTTTTATTTTATTTTCCCCTCCCTCCTATGCCACCTTGCCTGGTTTTGTGGAATGTGGATAAATATTGCTTGAATACTGATTATTGGGATAGTGACCTAATGTATACAACAAAGACAAAGAAGCTGCAATACTACATCAATATGACATAACTATAATAATAATAATAATAGCATGTTCTTGTATAGCGCTGCTAATTGTACGCAGCGCTTTACAGAGACATTTTGCAGGCACAGGTCCCTGCCCCGTGGAGCTTACAATCTATGTTTTTGGTGCCTGAGGCACAGGGAGATAAAGTGACTTGACCAAGGTCACAAGGAGCCGACACCAGGAATTGAACCAGGCTCCCCTGCAGCAATCTCAGTGTCAGTCAGTGTCTTTACTCACTGAGCCACTCCTTCCCAATATGTTTTTCTATATGTTAACTATATGTTTTCTATATGTTAACTATATGTTTTTCTTCACAAAGTAAGGGTCATTTAGTTGAATCAAAAACTGGAGAACAGGCTGCAGTATTGCACTCGTAATTAGTGTATTTGAATTAAAACTTCTCTTTAATGGGTACATCATTTTAAAAATATGGTGAAGTGGAAGGAAAGTGATTAACAACTTAATATATACAAAAAACGTTACACCTAGTTGGAAATTAGTCTGATATCTGGTTAATTACCTTGAATTATCTGACTCCCTTCCAACTAGTTTAAACTTTGAGGCAGAGGGTCAGGAGTGCACTCACGTCCAGGTGTATAAAAAGGGAGAAAGAACATACACAGTGCAAAAAAGGTCTGAATATACGTGATGGGAATAGATCTACGTATAATCACTCACATTCTCCGTGAGTAATCAAGGCTTTTTGGTTATCAGGAGTGACCGCCTCAGACTTAGATTTCAGCAATATTGTCAGTCAGCAAACAGTCGTGCAGAGAGACGAGGATCCATATGTGGAAAATGGAGGACACAGAAATAGTACAAAAATACTTTATAACATAAAAGTTTACACTCTCAAACATAAAAAGGATTCGGGCATTGGGGCCAGTCAATGGCAACAAGCAGCACCTCACCTTCACTGGTATTCCACCCGTGGCGGACGTCCACAGTGGAGTTTTGCAATAAAACCCTTGAGGAAACTTAGATTTTGAGTGAAACTTGTAGGGTGGACAACAAGGACTATAGAAGGACTCAGACTTTTGGTATACTCTGGTAACGCTTTGCAAAGGATTTTGTTTCCCTCTTCCTGGAAAACTCCACTGTATGGCCGTCACGGGTGGAATACAAGTGAAGGCGAAGTTCTGCTTGTTGCCATTGACTGACCCTGGATGGTCCCAATGCCCGAGTCCTTTTTATATTTGTGAGTGTAAACTTTTATTTTTATTTTATATGTTAGAAAGCTAACACTAGCTTTTGCACTATTTCTGTGTCCTCTATTTTCCACATATGGGATCCTCCTCCCCTTGTCTTTCTGCACGACTGTTTGCTGACATCTACATCTGAGGTGGTAACTCCTGATAATCAAAAAGCCTTGATTACTCACAGAGAATGTGAGTGATTATTATCTATTCCCATCACGTATATTCAGACATTTTCTTGCACTGTGTATGTTCTTTCTCCCTTTTTATACCCATGGACGTGAGTGCACTCCTGACCCTCTGCCTCTATACCCCTATCTGGACTTGGATCGAGTCCATCTAAGGAGAAGCACCCTTTCAGAGAACTGTATCAATCATCTTTTTATATTTACTTTCACCACCTATTTTTTAATGATGTACCTATTAAAGAGAAGTTTTAATTCATTAAAATACACTGATCACGAGTGCACTACTGCAGAGCCTGTTCTCCCCGATTTTTGATTACTAATTATCCTGCTTGCACCTTGATCCACTATCACTAAACTCTATTTTTGGATGAGCAGAAGTTCTTTGTACCAGTTATTGTCATTTTAGTAACTCCTTTTGACCAAAGCATTACGAGCCTGCAACCACGCTAAGGTAAACCCTTTTCGTGCTGGTCCTACACTAACCTTTAAACGTTCTGTTCACCTCCTAGAATTACCCTTACTTATGAGAAGAAAAATAGATGGTTGAATACCATCTAATTTGTCACATTGGATGGAGCATTAGGGCTTTCTTGTCTTTTGCAACCATAAAGAGTAACACAAATAGTAACAAAATATAAAAAAAATTGCAAAAATAAAAACCAAATATGGTATGTGGGGAGGTTGTTTGAGCAAACGGTATTTTTTAATATTGTGGCAATTTATATAGAATTTCCCCCCCCCGCCCCCCCGCCCAATTTTGCTGCATACAGTACACAAGATTTAGATAATCTGGGAAGCAGGGGAGGAGTTCTTTGCATGTGTCATGCGGACCAATAGGAAGCAGCAGCAGCTTCCTATTGACCTGCGTTATGCTGGCTTTTAAATACCTATAAGTACTTGTGCTATCTTTACCAGTAACTATTTTTGAAATTGGGATCCCTGGAGCTAAAATTAGCACAGTTTTGTGCCCAGGATATATGAAGGAGAGAGTGCTGCTTTAGTGTATGTTTGTGTGATAACGGACTTATTTGTTTGGTTTCATAACCATTCATTCTTTTTCCTGTCTATGTGGGTAACACCCAGCATCTACCTCCATACTTTGAATTGTCTAAAACATCTGAATTATCTGTACGTTTAGGGTCCAAGTTTCACAGCCATACATGAGCAAGGCCATTACTTCAAAAGGCGTCTGTATAAGGCCCGTAATATAGTGGGCGCGCATGGCACTTCTAGTTGGCTGTGGATAGCCAGCCGTCCTATACTAGGTCCGTGCATGTGAACGGTAGTGAGCGTGGAGCCGGACGACTGGGAAGACTGCGAAAAGTAAGTTTTCGCGTTGCTACCGCCGCTGTAATGTGTGCGTGCGCACAATGTTATTAAATAATTTATTCTTGCACAACGTGTTTTTAATTTTAAAAATATATAATAAATTAATAACTCACACAATCTGCATACACATAAATATATACACAAACCACTGCAAACCTGTCTCCCGGCAGCACGGACCGTACGCAGAAAAAGTATGCGTCACGTGTCCGCACCTACTATAGAACAAGCCTTAGGCCGCTTGAGAGATAAGTGATGGACAAAGTCTCTTGGCCAAAAGTTGTGGAGCAGACATCTGAAACGTGAGTCCCGTGGGAGAGGGAAATAGAAGCACCGGCCTGAAATGCTGGAAGTCCCTATTCCTGGACACTGAAGGATTTTTTTGTGTGATTCCACCGTCATTCAGATTTTTGGCCAACTCGCCTCATTTAGCAAGAACGGCTTTGCCGACACGTTTAGTCTGCAGATGTCACTTCCAAAGATGTGAAATTAGAACTGCTAATTATGCTCTAGTCAGCCTCAGGTCTCCTATTGGCCTCCAGGCCTAGTTTAAAAAAAAAAAAAAGTTTTGCATGCTGAGCACGCGCATTGTAAGTGAAACTTCTTTGTGTTTTGTCACACAAATTTGTATTTTGCAATGGTGATGTTTTTAATACAATGAGAGATTTGAGAGTTATTTATTTGCTTTATTTTTGTGTTGAAATTTCCATACTATCACTTGGAATACATGATATAATTGACTTATAACTAAAGTAAGATACATATATCTTGGATTTTAAAGTATCTAAATGCCGTCACACTCAAGTCTTTCATTCAATATAAATCATAAAAATCAAAACACAATTTCAATGACAAAACGCAAAGAAGTTTGGCTTAGAACGCGTGTGCTCAGCGCACAACTATTTTTTTATTTACAGATCTACAGCACCACCATTTTTTACATTTACACACCAACAGTTCCACTTTCATGTTTCAATAAAGGATTTGTAAAAAAAAAAATGTGCCCTACTGTTTTTAATAGATTTTTTTTATTTCATGCAATCCGTGACAGTACAGAATCCCTGCAATCCGTGACAGGACCACTGATTTTTGTAAGCCACTCTCAGTGGTGATCTCAGTTTGTCTTTCCTGGTAAAATATTTTATCAATAAATATATTAATGCCAGTTTACATAAAGATAACATTAGTTTCTTGATTTATATTTCATATATTTAATTACTAATGACTCATTTTACTGCCCCAAGACCCTGCAATGCATTCTAGTTCATATTGTCATTTTAAGCATTGCAAAATCTTTTCCTAGTGTGAAATGCACTGGAACTTCATATTCATAAAGAATATCTAGATGCATTTCCTGATGAATATAATTTGTGCATAGTGAACAACAGGCTCCATATAACGTGTGTGTGTGTTTGCTTGCGCAGAGACCTGTGGACCTTTGTGTGCATGCGGAGAGTCCCCTACATCCTGCGGAGGTGGACAATTAATAGCAACCGGGAAGGGCACTGACCAAGGGAGACATCTGTTCAAATGTATCCTTGTGTAGAGATGCAAATAATTGGTTACCAGTGTAGCCATGCTGTAAAATGGTCTGCAGTTATTCCTCCTGCTGGCAGTAAGGCCTGGTAAGTAACAGGGATGCCAGCAGTAATCATGGAGGTGTGCCCTATGTGTGGAAGGGAGGAGCTACATACTCTGAGTCCATTGTTAGTGACATCAGAGATGTGCCTGCCCCCTGGAGATATAAGGCACAGCACTGTTCAAAGTTAGTGTGGTTGGAGTAAGGAGCAGGTCTGCGTTGAGACCTGGGGAAAGAGGGCGCTAGTGCTGTAACTAGTGGCCCTATACTAAATCAATCAGCATCAAGTTATCAACGCCATACTGTGTCCAGGGACCTGGCACAGGGGTGATCTCCCTGAGGGGAGAGGGGATCCCACTCCATTGGGAGGGTGTACATCACTGCGAGGGGCAGCTAGCCCATACCGCAACTACAATAAAGATGCTCAAGTTCAACAAATCCTTGCTGTGTGGGTGTGAAGTTCTTACACAGGAGGAGGCACCACGGAGGAGTTCCTCATCAGTCACATCTCCTTGCGGACGCAGAAATCCTGATGAGGTGGAGGCGCTGCACTGGATATAGGTAGGACTCAAGCACACTACCTCAGCTGCCTGTCTGTGTTGGCAATCACCACACAACATCATGCGAGAGACTCAGGAGTCCTGTTGCCAACAGGTGCACCACCAGACACGACCATGTAATGGGGACTGGTTAGACCACAGGGGCCAATGTGAGATTGGGTGGGTCAGGCTAGGCCAGAAAATCCATTACACCAGCATTGGTAGTCTTAACACACTCACCCCAACACAATCACTAGTGTCTCATGGTAGCAATGCATTTGATCCTGTCGATGTAGATCATTTTGGTGTAACGGATGATGGTGGTGGTGTGGGTGCTAGATGTGCTCTCCTGCAAAGCATCAGTTTGCAAAGCAGATCTCCTGCCACTGCCAGCATGATATCATTCAACCTCATTGTCATTATGTTGTCAAAACTCTAAAATATTGCATACATATTAAAAGATTATTTGGACCATCTAGTGGGGGAGGGGCCCAACAACAAATTACAGCAGCACCCAAAGTACTGTGCTATGCCAGCAGTGTTGAACCTGTCCTATCTGTCAGAATTGACACCTGGCAAGTGGTAATGCAAGACGACCAGCCAACAATTCCATAGCATTGAGATTGGCAATGGCACAGTGCTTGACTTGTTCTGTTTTAAATGTGTGTCTGAATTTGAAACAAAATTACTGTTACATCTTTCAGTAAAGCACAGGTTGGAGGGCCTTTTTTTGGGGGGGGGGAATCATACAAAATATTATTAATGGGTTGTTATAAGCAGTGCTTGACAAATCAACCAAAAATTTACTCGACGAACCAAAAAATCTACTCGCCCCCTTGCCCTGCCCTGCTTTTTTTTTTTTTCAACTTCAAATTTTTATTGAATTTTTTCATATCAAATAAAACATTGCATATTTAGAACTTTCAAACGTGGAATAAAAAATATTCTTATCAAAATTGTAACATGTTATCTGTTTGTAAACAAGCAAAAAAAACAAGACACACACAAAAAAAAAAGACGAAAGTTCCCATAGGAGTAATAGTAAAATAACAGAAACAGATATCTCACACCTGTTATCCCCCTCCGCCTTGCCTTAAAAAAAAAAGAAATTGATAAAATTCCTAGTAAGAACTAATAACAAGATTTGTTTTTTTCATAACAGTTTCTTTATTTCGTTACTTAGAGAGAGAGAGAGTGTGTGTGTAATCTAGGGGGAAAAAAACCCACATGTGAATGACTACTTTCCTGAACACCTTAAAGCTGCAGTTCAAGCAATATTCTGCATGTGTGTTTTTTTAAATAAATCAGTTCTGTAGTAACTTTTATTTGAAGTGAACCTCACGCTTCAAAAACTCACAGCACTAAAAATCCTTGCTGGAGAAAAAAAAATTAAAGAGGGGGGGTGTGTGCCAAGCACGCACAAAGTTAAACGTCTTTGCATTGTGTCACTGAAATTGTATTTTGATTTTTAGGATTTTGATTGAATGAAAGACTTTTGAAAATAATGGCATTTAGATACTTGAGAAATCCAAAATATATGTATCTTACTTTAGTTATAAGTTGAGAAATGGGGGACCCCCTAGGGGGTAGGTATGTACCCTGCTCGAACACCAAGGCGGGTGTTGGTATCAGTCAAATGTAGTATGAAGAAACTCCAACACTTAGTTAGCTAAAGATTCCTGACAAGTCTTAGTACTGTGACCCCTAAGGGTCTCAATGAGGACCTCAAGCTGGGGTGCTTCTTGTAGCTAGCTCTGGGTCATATAAGTATATCACCCTGCTGTTGCATGTCCTGTGAGTGCATAGTGCCCGAGAGCTATTTTTGCCATCTGCATAGTCATTAAAGAAAAGGTTGAATATCTTGGCTTCTCTATAGCACTTGTCTCTGGGACAAAAGATGTTAATTTATTTGCTTGTATATATCTATTAGACACAGTATATTTGTTAAGGATTTCTTGATATGTATTGATGTATGTATGCCCCTTTTTGTGTTCACACTCCATAATCCCTTATGTATTAGAATGATTGTTTTCCATGGCTTTTATGGCTTTTATTTTTTCTGTTACGGTATGTTTTAATTATGTTTCATAATTAACAGCTTGGTAGTGGGCACTTGTGTAGGTACATTAGTTGGTCTGTTTACATATCTCCCTGTACATCTGGCTGTGCTGCATGCTGTGCATTAATAGACACCTTAGGCCTGTCACCATGGTGTCATGGACGCCTTTGGGAATATGCAGGGTTAATAGTTCTTAGCCTCATTAGATCCCCCCCCCCTCCAAGATGGTGGCTATACAGCCTGAGCACCGGATGTCATACTCCTATAGGTGTAGCAGTCAACAGGTAATTGAGCACAGGTGTTTGGTCACATGTGGTGAGGGTATATGTATGTCTGTGTGTCAGTCTGTCTTTGCACCCCTCTGAGAAAGGTTCCACTCCGGAACCAAAACGTCAGATTGGGCGGCCTGCTGGGCGGCCTGTTGTATTGTATTGTATTGTATGTCTTTATTTATATAGCGCCATTAGTGTACATAGCGCTTCACAGTAGTAATACATGTGGTAATCAAATAAATAACAGATAATATAAATAACAGATCATGGGAATAAGTGCTTTAGACATAAAAGTAACATTTCGGAAGAGGAGTCCCTGCCCCGAGGAGCTTACAGTCTAATTGTTAGGTTGGTAGAACGTACAGAGACAGTAGGAGGGAGTTCTGGTAAGTGTGTCTGCAGGGGGCCAATCTTTATGTATCCTGTGTTCAGAATATCCACAGTGCTATTCATATGCTTCTTTAAGCAAGTGTGTCTTAAGGTGGGTCTTAAAGGTGGATAGAGAGGGTGCTAGTCAGGTACTGAGGGGAAGGGCATTCCAGAGGTGTGGGGCAGTCAGTGAAAAAGGTTTAAGGCGGGAGAGGGCTTTAGATACAAAGGGGGTAGAAAGAAGACATCCTTGAGAAGAACGCAAGAGTCTGGATGGTGCATAGCGAGAAATTAGGGATGAGATATAAGGAGGGGCAGAAGAATGTAAAGCTTTAAAAGTGAGGAGAATAATGGAGTGTGAGATGCGGGATTTGATCGGAAGCCAGGAGAGGGATTTCAGGAGGGGAGATGCTGAGACAGATCTAGGAAAGAGTAGAGTGATTCTGGCAGCAGCATTTAGGATAGATTGTAGGGGAGACAGGTGAGAGGCAGGAAGGCCAGACAGCAGGAGGTTATAGTAATCAAGACGGGAGAGAATGAGGGCCTGAGTCAGAGTTTTAGCAGTCGAACAACAGAGGAAAGGGCGTATCTTAGTTATATTGCGGAGGAAAAAGAGACAAGTTTTAGAAATGTTTTGAATGTGAGGGGCGAATGTGAGAGAGGAGTCGAGTGTGACCCCTAGGCAGCGTGCTTGGGCTACTGGGTAAATGATTGTAGTTCCAACAGTAATGTGGAAGGAGGTAGTAGGGCCAGGTTTGGGAGGAAGTATGAGGAGCTCTGTTTTAGCCATGTTGAGTTTAAGGCGTCGGAGGGCCATCCAGGATGATATAGCAGAGAGACATTCAGAAACTTTGGTTTGTACAGCAGGTGTAAGGTCAGGTGTTGAAAAGTATATTTGTGTGTCGTCGGCATAGAGGTGATAATTAAACCCAAAATATGTTATTAGGTCACCTAGAGAGAGTGTGTACAGAGAAAAGAGAAGAGGTCCCAGGACAGAGCCCTGGGGTACCCCCACAGTGAGATCAATAGAGGAGGAGGAGGTGTTAGCAGAAGAGACACTAAAAGTACGATGGGAGAGGTAGGATGAGATCCAGGATAGAGCTTTGTTCCGAATACCTAGAGTATGGAGAATGTGGAGGAGAAGAGGGTGGTCCACTGTGTCAAATGCTGCAGAGAGGTCGAGTAATATGAGCAGAGTGTAATGACCTCTGTCTTTGGCAGCATGGAGGTCGTCAGTTATTTTAGTGAGGGCCGTTTCGGTGGAGTGAGCAGTGCGGAAGCCAGATTGTAGAGGGTCTAGGAGAGAATAGGTGTTGAGAAAATGGAGCAAGCGAGAGAATACAAGATGTTCAAGGAGTTTAGAGGCAAAAGGCAGGAGGGAGACAGGTCGATAGTTAGAAAGACAGGTAGGGTCAAGCTTGCTGTTTTTGAGTAATGGTATGACTGTTGCATGTTTGAAGGAGGATGGAAAGGTACCAGAGCAGAGGGAGGAGTTAAAAATGTGTGTAAGCGTAGGGATTATAGTAGGAGCTAGAGGTTTTAGGAGATGGGAGGGAATGGGGTCAAGAGGGCAAGTGGTAGAGGGAGAAGAGGCGATCAACAGCGACACATCCTCCTCTGAGACAGTGGAAAAAGAGTCAAGGAAGGCAGGAGGAGAGTTAGGAAGAGGTGTAGGATGGGGGGAAGAAACAGAGGGGATGTTCTGCCGTATGGATTCCACCTTTTCCTTAAAATAGTCAGCAAAGTCCTGAGCGGAGATGGAGGAAGGAGAGGCAGCTGAGGGTGGTTTGAGTAGAGTATCAAAGACAGAGAACAGTCGGCGTGGGTTAGACTTGTGCATGTTGATTAGTGCAGAAAAGTAGGCTTGTTTAGCTTGCGAGAGGGCAGAGTTGAAACAGGATAGCATAAATTTGTAGTGAAGGAAGTCTGCGAGAGTGTGAGACTTCCTCCAGAGGCGTTCAGAGGAACGAGTGGAGGAACGCAGCATGCTTGTGTGGGAATTTAGCCAGGGTCTAGGGTTAGAAGGGCGAGGGCGGCAGAGAGAAAGCGGGGCATGTAGATCACGAGACGAGGACAAGACAGAGTTGTACTTTCTGACCAGGTTGTCAGGGTCTGTAGCAGAGCTGAGAGAGGAGAGGGAGGAGCGTAAAGTGGACTCAAAGTCAGGTAAGTGAATAGAGCGCAGGTTTCTGCAGAACCAGGGGGTAGATGGAGGTGGAGAAGGGGAGAAGCGAGATAAAGAGAATGAGATGAGATGATGGTCAGAGAGAGGAAAAGGGGAAATGGAGAAATCAGAGAGAGAGAAGTTTTTAGTGAAAACCAGGTCTAAGTAGTGGCCATCCTTGTGGGTGCTGGCTGCAGTCCACTGTTGAAGGCCAAAAGAAGAGGTAAGAGAAAGAAAGCGGGAAGCCCAATGGAGAGAGGGGTCATCAATGTGGCAATTGAAGTCCCCAAGGAGAAGAACAGGGGAGTCTGAGGAGAGAAAGAAAGAGAGCCAGGATTCAAAGTGAGAGAGAAAGGTAGAAGGGGGATGAGTAGAGGTAGGTGGGCGATAGATGACCGCCACATTAACAGGGAGAGGAGAGAAGATCTGGACAGTGTGAGCCTCAAAGGAGGGAAAAGCAAGAGAGGGGGGAAAAGAAAGGGTTCGGTAATGGCAGAGAGAGGAGAGCAGGAGCCCCACGCCTCCACCCCTGCCATCAGTGCGCGGAGTGTGGGAGAAGGAAAGGCCACCATAGGAGAGGGCAGCTTCCAGAGCAGAGTCAGACTGAGTGAGCAAGGTCTCAGTTATAACAAAGAGAAGCAGGGAGTGAGAGAGAAATAAGTCATGTACAGAGAGGAACTTGTTAGAGAGGGAGCGAGCATTCCAAAGGGCACAGGAGAAAGGGAGAGAGGAGGGAGGGTGGCAGGGGATGGGTATGAGGTTGGAGGGGTTGACACCAGAAGGAGTAGAAGTTGCATGTGGGAGGCGAGGACGAGAGCAAGTAGGAATAAGACAGGGACCAGGATTGGGAGAGATATCCCCAGAAGCAAGGAGGAGAAGCATGGATAGAAAGAGGATGTGTGAGGAGGATTTGTAGGGGTGTGTTTTAGTGCAGGGGATATAGCTGTGTGGTGTCAGAGGACGCAGGTAAGAAAGGAGTTCATGTGAACTGAGAAATGGGGTAGGAAGCAGAGATGGAGATATATGAATAGAGTAAGAGACATACTGAGGCTGGTAAAAAGAAGTGCATAATTTGAGAAGAAGTGAAGTCACAGCAAATATAAATGGTAAAGGCAGCATCACAGCAGTAATGATGCAGTCTGGTATAGATGATACTGTATCCTCCTTTCCAGCGTAGTTCAAATGCAGGAATCAGGGCCAGATGGGGTGTCTACTTCTTCCTCACTCCTTTTGTACTTCCTTTTAAACTTCAGTTGTTCAGTAGTCATGCCACTTATAATGGGCCACTTGGATATGGGCTGCAGGCAGACTAGCTGTTCTGACTGGGTTTATATAGGCCTAACAAGTCACCTGACAGTGTGGTTGTGTCTGCTTAATTAGCACATCTGAGGCACATTCAAACAAATGGTTTTCTACACAGGGTGTTCCCTGCCTAGGTGGCAACACTTAATTTGATTAGGGGTAGACAGAAAACAGCATTCAAATATGGTTTTTACCTAGCATTGGATCACTTGCATATACTATATAATACACACAGCAGAGGCTTCAATGAGGATTTAGAGATGGATTTTACCTAGCATTGGATCACTTGCATATACTATATAATACACACAGCAGAGGCTTCAATGAAGATTTAGAGATGGATTTTACCTAGCATTGGATCACTTGCATATACTATATAATACACACAGCAGAGGCTTCAATGAGGATTTAGAGATGGATTTTACCTAGCATTGGATCACTTGCATATACTATATAATACACACAGCAGAGGCTTCAATGAGGATTTAGAGATAGATTTTACCTAGCATTGGATCACTTGCATATACTATATAATACACACAGCAGAGGCTTCAATGAGGATTTAGAGATGGATTTTACCTAGCATTGGATCACTTGCATATACTATATAATATACACAGCAGAGGCTTCAATGAGGATTTAGAGATGGATTTTACCTAGCATTGGATCACTTTCATATACTATACAATACACACAGCAGAGGCTTCAATGAGGATTTAGAGATGGATTTTACCTAGCATTGGATCACTTGCATATACTATACAATACACACAGCAGAGGCTTCAATGAGGATTTAGAGATGGATTTTACCTGAGGAGAGAAGAAGGATAAGATCCATTAGGGTAAGAGTTCCTTCCTTTTAAACTTCAGTTGTTCAGTAGTCATGCCACTTATAATGGGCCACTTGGATATGGGCTGTTCATTTTGTATTGATGCCTAATACAGACTTTTTTTGCCTATACTGATCTGAGTGCAGTCTTCCTTTAATGGACGTGAGAATGGTAATGTTGTTATATATATATATATATATATATATATATATATAACAGAGTGGGGACTCCAAGATGAAGCGCTGTTCTATAGCGTGAAACGCGTTGAGGGGGAGATCGAGGTGTAGCCTGGTTCTGTTTGTGTGTGAAGGTGGAATACATTTTTTTTCTACAAACCGGAAGTCGTCTGGATCTTTGCCGCTTGCAGTGGCGTTGCACCTCTTCCCAAGCTGCTCTACATTTCTACGGCTGCACGCAGGAGTAGCGGAGTCAAGGAGAGAATGGACCCAGATCGGAGCATCTAGAGGTAAGGGATTTCCCTCCCAGCCCCGATCCACCCCAGTGGTCAACATTTGTCTCTCACACTCTGCTCCCTAGTGGCTTTCATTGACACCTACGGGTGCAGAGACTACATACCAGAGCGCACAACAGTTTCAATGTTTATCACCCCCAATGAAGCCTAACAGGTGAATCGTTATTATTTTTTATATAGTAATTTATCAATTATAAAATAAATAAAGTAATAATTGATAAATTATACATTATAATTAAAAATAAAATAATAATTTATAAATTATTTTAATTTTAATTATAATGTATAATTTATAAATTATAAATTATTATTTTATAATGTATAAATTATTATATAAACGAATAATTTATAAATTATATCATACAGGAATTGAACCCAGGACTTTTCATATGCCAGTACCAATTCTCTACCTGCAAGCCACAGGGTTTGTGTGATGTCATCATAGTCCACTGCACGGTGCTGTAGATTTTGAGTATATTTATAGAGTCTGTTTTATCACACCAATCCTGTGGCGTAGCAGGTAGAGAATTGTGATTCGATTCCTGTGTGTGCGTGCGTGCGTGTTTGTGTGATAAAGCATTAAATGTTTAAAAAAAAATTGAGATGTTTTTTAATAATCAGGAGCCACGCTCAGACCGTATTGTAGCGGATCGCGCTACAGTTAGGTCCGGAAATAATTGGACACTGACACAATTTTCATAATTTTGGCTCTGTACACCATCACAATGGATTTGAAATGAAACAACCGAGATGCAATAGAAGTGCAGACTTTCAGCTTTAATTCAAGGGGTTGAACAAAAATATCATGAAATGTTTAGGAATTGCAACCATTTTCATACACAGTCCCCTTATTTCAGGGGCTCAAATATAATTGGACAAATTAACACAATCATAAATAAAATGTTAATTTTTAATACTTTGTAGAGAATCCTTTGCAGGCAATGACTGCTTGAAGTCTGGAACGCATGGCCATCATCAAACGCTGGGTTTCCTCCTTTGTGAGGCTTTGCCAGGCCTTTACTGCAGCTGTCTTCAGTTGTTGTTTGTTCGTGGGTCTTTCTGCCTTAAGTTTTGTCTTCAGCAAGTGAAATGCATGCTCGATCAGGTGATTGACTCGGCCATTGCAGAATATTCCACTTCTTTGCCTTAAAAAGCTCCTGGGTTGCATTCGCAGTATGTTTTGGGTCATTGTCCATCTGTAAAGTGAAACGCCGTCCAATCAACTTCGCTGAATTTGGCTGAATCTGAGCAGACAATATATTCCTATACACTTCAGAATTCAACCGGCTGCTTCTGTCTTCTATCACATCATCAATAAAAACTAGTGACCCAGTGCCATTGTAAGCCATGCATGCCCATGCCATCACACTGCCTCCATTGTGTTTTACAAATGATGTGGTATGCTTCGGATCATGAGCCGTTCCAAGTCTTCTCCATACTTTTTTCTTCCCATCATTCTGTACAGGTTGATCTTAGTTTCATCTGTCCAAAGAATGCTGTTCCAGAATTGGGCTGGCTTTTTTAGATATTGTTTGGCAAAGTCTAATCTGGCCTTTCTATTCTTGAGGCTTATGAAAGGTTTGCACCTTGTGGTGAACCCTCTGTATTTGCTCTCGTGAAGTCTTCTCTTTATGGTGGACTTGGATAATGATATGCTTACCTTCTGGAGAGTGTTCTTCACTTGGCTGGATGTTGTGAAGGGGTTTTTCTTTACCATGGAAAGGATCCTACGATCATCCACCACTGTTATCTTCCGTGGACGTCCAGGCCTTTTTGTGTTGCAGAGCTAACCAGTGCATTCTTTTTTTTCTCAGAATGTACCAAACTGTTGATTTTGCACTCCTAATGTTCCTGCTATCTCTCTAATGGATTTTCTTTTTTTTCAGCCTAAGGATGCCCTGTTTATCTTGCATTGAGTGCTTCTTTGTCCGCATGTTGTGGGTTCACAGCAACAGCTTCCAATGTGAATGCCACACCTGGAATCAACTCCAGACCTTTTACCTGCTTAATTGATGATGAAATAATGAAGGAATAGCCCATACCTGTCCATGAAACAGCTTTTGAGTCAATTGTCCAATTACCTTTGGTCCCTTGAAAAAGAGGGGGCTACATATTAAAGAGATGTAATTCCTAAACCCTTCCTCCAATTTGGATGTGAATACCCTCAAATTAAAGCTGATAGACTGCACTTTAAGCCCATATTCATTATTTAACGGTAACTTGAATTTATTTTGGTACACAGCCAAAATAACAGAACTTGTATCATTGTCCAATTATTTCCGGACCTAACTGTATACATCTATCTTCAATACAGGTTAAGATGTTCTACAACTGTGAACTCATAGACCTGGCAATATCCAGTTGAAATCATTCTACAAATGATACTAAAGGTTTCAAGGTTCAATACAAGTAGAACCTACATATCTGGATAATTGCATAATGTGTATGCTCTACTTTCATCTATTTTTGCTGTTTGCCTCAAGCTAAAGGTTAAATAAATGATAACCTGGACTCCTGGGAAATCAAGGCTGTTTAGAGTCCACTGCTTGTAGCTGTAACACAAGAGAGCAACATAAAGAATATATCTATATATTTTGATCATAATTTTTCTATTTGATACACCCACAAATTAATTGGGGCTGCGTACTGATCCACCACTCTCCTTAGATGCTCAAATACACCTAATGGAATCATCTTAGTTATAGTCAATTCAATGGCATGACTATAACGACTAATTATTGCAATAGGTGAAATTCCATTACTTTGTTCTGCGTTCTAATTAGCATCCAAGCCTCTCCTTGTTTTAATTGTTTTTTACTATATTTTGGTCCACAATATTGCGTCAACTCCAACACTAACATTTTTTTTATCTATTAAGTTATAATAAAGTTTGTTTTAAGCCCGGCTTGGGGTGTCTTCTCAGTGCAGCACAGAAGGGAGTCTCTCTGTCCTCCAATTTTGCTAGTTATCATAAGTCAATTCTATCATCTATTCCAACTGATACTATGGACATTTCTGATGAAGACAAAATACTCTCAAAAGTCTTTCATTCAATCAAAATCATAAAAATCAAAACACAACGAAATTTCACTTAAAATGCGCATGCTCAGCACATACACCCTTTTTTATTTTCATGTTTCATTCTATGTGCTCATTTGAATGTCATTTCCCGGAATTCCTAGCTGCACAGGAAGAATTGTATGCGAGGAGATAATGGTGAAAAGCAGAGTTGCCTGTCTGGGACATGTACAGTATTTGCTCACAAGTGATATTTTTATTTGCCTTAAAGTTCATAAAACTTTTTGGGGTGTTACCACTGTACGTGAGTTATAAGCGCACTAGTATGGGTTATCGCACCTGTTCCGGCGTTAACTCCCATTTAAATCAACGGGAGTTAATGCTGAACAGATGCGATAAACCTGTACTGGCCCTTGATGCATTTGCCCCAATGGCCCTTATTTAATATGCTGTGAAGATGTTTACTTGTGCTGAAGGGTTTGCAGCATATTGTAATCAGCCTTACGGAGAGGTTTTTTTGCTCCCACCCTACCATTAGGTTTTGTAATATGCCAATAATTAAAATAGTAAACAAAACTGGAAACTTTATTTATTTTCACACCAGCAAAAGCGGAGTATCATTTTAATACATGTCCGTAAATATTACAGGAAGAGTCATTCCCTATATTGAACACCAGATGGCAGTATTGTCAAAGCCTACAGTAACTTATTCACAGTCTTCAAACTTCGTCCTACAGGGTATGGCAGCAGGTGCTCTAGTGAGTTTTCAGTGCAGCACATAGGAAACAAATGTTAAATGAAACTGTTTAATGTCTTTGAGTGTTATACATTTTTACGCATATTTTCCAGTATTAGATCTCCTTCTCTTGTAAAAATGGCAAATGAGTCAGATGTTGACATTTTACAGGACTTACAAAGCAGTTCACGAGAAACAAAATGCTTTACAATGCAGCTGTGACACTTCCTAACCTTTTTGTTTCCATGAGCAAGGTATAGTCACAAAGTTGCTTTATAATCTGTTTTGGGTATTCATTAGAGACGTGTGAACCTGCTGAGATTCGCTTTGCTGCTTTTTTGATCAAACTTTCCATGAAATTTGAAAAACCCACAAAAATGTTGATCGAACTATTGGCGTTAAGTGTTTTAGCAAAGCAGCTCAAATTATTAAAAAGAAAATAACCAAACATATCTCTATTCCGCTTTCTAAAGCCATGAAATATCAGCCGCATGTCTTTTTCATAAAAAGTATGAAATTGAGAAAATTGAAGAGAAATGACAGAAAGCAAATTTTAAGACAATCACCCAACTCTGGTACTCACCATAAACTAGGACAGGATTAAATCCCTAATGATTCAGGGGACATTATACAGTATTCTGGAGAATATATCCACTGTTTTTCTTGAGGTCTGCTATGAATTATGGATCTGCATGTACTCATTTTTGAAGTTGATCCCTTTGGGTTTCGAGTCATTCCATGACTTTTGGTAATAGAAACTTTCCAGTCATCTGGTTTTTGAACTTAGAAGTGAGCGGTTCATGTGGGCATTCTCACATGCACAGAAGTTCACTGCGTGTCAGTCATCTTATAAGAACTATTTATTATATGAAAGGATTTAATGTGGACGGTCACCATTTTCCCCCCAGAATATATATACATGTGCTCTGATTTCAGTAATCGGCAATACGCTACATGTAATCTTTCCGTGTACAATGTTTTTTCTTTGCTTCGAACATTAAATGTAATGTCTCCCTACCACTAAGGGCATTATTCAATCTGCTCCGGAGCAGCCAATCACACCGCTATATGCCAAACACTGCCATTGACTTCAATTGGAGATTGTGGCCAACTGTATATTAAATTACCCCCAAGTCAAAGAGATTGGTGCAAATTTTCAACTTACTATACAATGCTGACTTACTGTATAAGAGGGCTGGGTCACAACATATACTGAGTTATTTTATGTATTGGAGACATCAGCAATAACTTGTACACTTAAGGGTAGCATAGGCAAGTTTTTGGAGTTTGGCACGGACAATAAAATCTGGGTAAACCTTTCTATGATTATTATTTCCAGGGAGCAACTAGCTCAGATCAGTTCAATTTCACTTGAAAACAGAATAATGAAGTTTGGCTCAGAGATATTTGAAAAGCATTCCACCAGACATGAGCACATATTTTCCTTTAATTAGTGCTTGAGATTCATCTGAAAGATTATGCAGTAAAAACTCTGCATGAACTTATGAATTTTTCTGAACGTCAAAATATTAGCTCTGCTTTGTGATAATTGTGATGGCCGTTCAATCTAGAGACGTGATACCTATGTTTTTTATTTCTACCAAGCAGAGTTGCCAAGCACTAGAACCGAACTTCAACCTTTAATTGATCCCCAAAGTCTTTTTTATTAACATGACTTCCTTATCCACGCAGGAACTAAACAAACACACTTGTCCATCCTCATTTGTAGCCTGTAATGAGTAAGTAATGCACACATAAAATGTTTCTTTGGAATATTGTTGTACATTTTCAAATAAAACATAAGTTTGTGAAGGATGTATAAAATGAAAACATTACATCCTGTCTTCCCTATATAACTACTTCAATGCAAAGGTCACATCAATGTTGTATGCTCCAAATGCACTGGTGTTCAATAAAGAACACAGACTAACATGCTTGCTGCACTAACAGCACAGGACACAATACTTTGTTAACCCATAGACCACATATTATTTCTTAATAGAAACAGGTTTTTTTCCGTTCACAAGTGTTGTGTGGCTCAGAATTCCTGGTGGGAATACTCTTCTGCTGAAGTCTGTAAATTAAACAGTGGTGTAATCCCCGAAGGGAAACATACATCAGTTATATGTTAAGCTCTTTTGTTCAGACAAAATATCCCTGCCTCCAAAATGTGTTTTCACTAACATGATAGTGTGATAAATGCAAGAAGTGAATGTACAGTTTGGAAAGCTTGTATAAGGTTTCTCCTGGAACAATTCCATAGGGCCAGGTACAGAAATGTTGTTTTCAACATGAAGTTATTTTGTTGGCTATTTGGTTGGTTACTGTAGCTATCTATAAGCATCAGCCATGGTATATCCACCGCATGAGTTCTCTAATAGGGTCCTGCTGGGAGAGACTTGTTACAGAGGCATTTTATTCATTACTAGTTCTATTGAATACATGTCAAAAGCTGGTCACCTGGAAGCAATACAATTTCTGCTGTTTTGGCAGGCTGTTTGCTCTTCATTGACATCTCAATTTGTAACTACAGTAGATGTCTGTACTTTCTATCCTCTGCAGCATGTTTTTATCAAAGGAATACAGTAAAAATGTATATCAGCTTCGTCAATTGGCTTTTGCGTTGAATGTGAAACTGATTAGTGTTAATCGTGTCATAAATTATGATAAACGCCAGAGTTCAGTCTACAATCTGAAATGGCAATTCCCTAATTATTTGTATTACATCATTGATTAGTGAATTAGGACATCCAAAGGTATACACAAAGCTCCATGTTTGACTTTTGGTTCATACCTAGGGCCTCATGCAGTAAGCAGCGATAAGCCACTTATCGCCAGCTTATTGCCAAAAATGCCTTCTGCTATTCAGTAAACCCTGATAAGTCGGCGATAACAGAGCTTCTCGGCAATTTTTTTTGCCCCCACCAAACACATACAGTACAGTAATGTGCAAAATAACTATTATCCAGATAGGGATAATAGCTCATTTGCCCATTATTAAATCAAACATTAGTCAAGCAGCATAAATAAACCGTTCCACTTACCCCTGCCATCATGATCGATCTGGGCCGAGTCTCGTCTTCCTCAATTGCCAGTTGCGCGTCGTCGGGGCCTCACCTGCAGCCCAGAATGCTACGATCCTAGCGGGGGCGCCCTGCGCCGCTGACTACTCCCCACACCACCTGCAATCGCTGCAGACGGCCGATTTGCACCGACACTACCCACGACCGCCACAGGAGGCCTTTTTGTTCTATAACCTGCAACCGCTGCAGGCGGACAATTTGCCCTGCTGCTGCCCGCAACTGCTGCGGGCGTCCGTCTTGGTCTCCAACTGCCTGCAGACGCTGCTGGCGGCCCTGTCAAACTCACTGCAAATGGCTGGCGGGCAACAAACAGGCCGTGCTCCCCGCCAGCTGGGCTTTAAGTAGCCTGTTTTGTAGCCCCACCTCTGGCTAGGGGAGGGAGGTGAGGGGGTGGGCCTGAGAGGCAGAGACTAGCCCCCCAGTAAGGAGGCCCCTCCGCTGATGGCTATGGCGGCCGCTTCATGCACGCAACTTGCACTCACGTGATTGGAGTCATTACTAATGAAACTGCGAGTAGCAAGGTCAAGCTATGGTTCTGTGCTTACAGTTCTCTGTGGTTTATACTCCCATTTATTACTCCCCTCCCACCAGCACATTGTATGGACCCTTTCATTTTAAGGCTCCATGCGGGATAATTAAAATATAATCAATGATTTCTGTTCCAAGAGCTTTCACTATAATAGCACTTATCGCCGGATTGAGGTACGATACCCTTTAAAGCCCCCTTAATGATTCTCCCCCTTTGTGTCAATCACAAGAGCCCTGTATTTTTAAGACACCTTGGGATAACAGCTTTTTTCATTACGTCTCTAACCTGGAGCAATACTAGCACACAGATAACTGCATTGCTTCCAGTGGGACTTTTTATATGATCAATCTGATCATTTTTTTTGCACCATTCTTTTCCAGCCAGGAGATTTTAGTTTATTGCCCTATGAAAATAAAACTCATTGGGCTGCGATGAACAAAATAATGTGTTCAGTCTCTCCCTCTCACAAGTGACATTTGTATTTGCTGTACACTGGAGGGGTTGTGTCACTTTTGTACCCACCATAAGGTATTCAATGTGTGACATCTCTCAATAGAAATGCTCAAAACTGTCAGCCTTTCAATAATTGTCAGTAAACAGAAAATAACTTAAGTTGTTAAATATAACATTGAGAAACCTTTCGTAAGGCTTACTTTACAGGTTTGCGAAGACAGACTGCTGCACTGCAGGGTTCAAGCCACTTCAACAGCGCATAGCTGTACATTTATTGCACCACATAATTGCAGAAAGGATAACACAACGTTTTGGGAGAAGAAACCTATACCTGACGAAGGGTGTGTTTCCCCCCCCCCCAAAAAAAACCTGTTATAGTTGTAACGGATTTTCTGGCCTGGCCTGACCCACCCAATCACACATTGGCCCCTGTGGTCTAACCAGTCCCCATTACATGGTAGTGTCTGGTGGTGCACCTGTTGGCAACAGGACTCCTGAGTCTCCCGCATGATGTTGTGTGGGGATTGTCCACCCAGACAGGCAGCTGAGGTAATGTTCATGAGTCCTACCTATATCCAGTGCAGCGCCTCCACCTCATCAGGATCTCTGCGTCCGCAGGAAGATGTAACTGATGAGGAACTCCTCTGTGGTGCCACCTCCTGTGCAAGAACTTCACTCCCACACAGCAAGGGTTTGTTGAACTTGAGCATCTTTATTGTAGTTGCGGTATGGGCTAGCTGCCCCTCGCAGTGATGTACACCCTCCCAATGGAGTGGGATCCCCTCTCCCCTCAGGGAGATCACCCCTGTGCCAGGTCCCTGGACACAGTATGGCGTTGCTAGCTTGATGCTGATTGATATAGAATGGGGCCACTAGTTACAGCACTAGCGGGCCTCTTTCCCCAGGTCTCAACGCAGACATGCTCCTTACTCCAACAACACTAACTTTGAGCAGTGCTGTGCCTTATATCTCTCTGGAGGCAGGCACATCTCTGATGTCACTAACGGTGGACTCAGAGTATGTAGCCACTCCCATCCACACATAGGGCACCTCACCAGGGTGTGAGGGCAAACCTCCATGATTACTGCTGGCATCCCTGTAACTTACCAGGCCTTACTGCCAGCAGGAGAGGAAACTGCAGTCCATTTTACAGCATGGCTACATAGTTTCTGCCCTACAATAACTGTTCTTGGTACCGTATATCTCCTAAGTTTTATTTCACTTAGGGCCTCAAGCTATAAGCAGCGATAAGCCCCTTATCGCCAGCTTATTGCCAAAAAAGTCCACATCGATTCAGTAAGCCCTGATAAGCTGTCGATAAGAGCAAAAATCATTTTTTTTTCTGAAAAGAAAAAAAAACACGCCAAACGCGCGGTGATAAGCCGCTTATTGCTCATTTCTAGTAGCCCATATCAGCTTATCGAGGCTGATCGCTGCTCTAGAAAGGAGATTTCCTCTCCAAATCATCCAGCCACAAAAAGTTGGCAAGAAGGTGGGGAGAAGTTGCGGAGATGCGGCGAGACGGCACTTAGAAAAAAAAATGCATTTTTTTATTTTGTGACGTCGTGTTAAAGGAAAATTAAGCACAGCCATTCTGATTGGCAGGCTTCAGTCTCTTTCATGATGTCACATAAAAAAAAAAAAGGACACATGGTTTTCACAGCCAATCAGATGGCTTGTGAACCATTTTCCGCCCAAATGTGACGTCACAGGCCATATTTAAGGCCGTGACGTCTCATTTGAGCTCAAGAAGCCGTTGGGTCAACATTGTGGATTTAACATGGGGTTATTGGATTAACAGATGAAGATAAAGACAGAATATAAAGAAAAACAAGAAATAATCACAGATGAAGAAAGAAGAAGATGATGGAAGATTAAAGAGATGAATTTTGTTACCTCTCCTTGATCTTCATTAGGACCATCCAAGAGGCCCCCAGACACCAGTAGGAAGCCCACGGGGTGCCCTGTGGGGCCTGCGGACACCCGTAGGAACCACCCAGTGACCCCCGCTAGTTTGTGGTATTGATCGTGTGTAAAAAAATAAATAATGGTTTTATGTGGGGCCACAGGGGGTAGGTTGTGTATTGGTGGTTATTACATATTTTAATTTACATTTTATTACTAGTGTATTGTAGCAGGGGGTCTCCAGAGCAGAGTGCCGGTTTCTGCTGTGCATGTAAATGCCCCGCGTCACGTGACCGGGACATTTCAATGCAGAGAGATACCGACACCCCATAACGGGGCCTGTATCTCGGGAAGCAGAGGGTCCCTGGACCTGAAATCAACGCGGTTCTGCTCCGGAGACACCCTACTCATCTACACTAGTAATAACATTGAAATTAAAATATTTTTTTTTTCCGGGTGAGATTTGCGCAGAGAGGTGTCTCTATGTCTCTCCAGCAGAATCAACTCGCCGGGTGAGCCCTTTTCCGAGGGCAGATCATCTCGGCGCCGGCTACTCGCCATTTGTTCAAATGTTGCTATCACTGGTATTCGGGGCTTTCTGTATACTGTGATAGCAACGCTATCAAAAATGGCGATTTTAAAACACTGGCAATTTTTTCTATCGACTTTCCTGCATGAGGCCTTTAGTCAAATCAACCTTTCAGGACCTCAGACATCACAACTATGAAGACACATCACAGCTTTGCCCTAAAGGAGTTCTTGCTTCTACACCATGACTGAGGTATCTGTCTAGTGCCAGTCATATTGCTCACTTGCAACGGACATTAGAACAGACCAGTAATTCCTTCTAGTTGACAAGTTTTAGATAAAGTGATTAAAATTAGGAAATGCTTTAACAGTATCTCAAATAGCACTATATTAAGTACAATCATTACAGAGCCTCTTTTACTGAATTTTACATTAAAGCATAAGTTGATCATCCTTAATTTGCCTTTTTTTCTCTATTCCCCTTTTGTAAAGCGGTTTTTATTTGTATAATCTGATACTGATATAAACGTTTGAAATGTCAAGTGTCCGGGAGATAAAAATGAAGCTCTAGAGGGTAACCTCAGAAGCTAGAGATTAAGAAAAATCATAATTTTTAACACCAGAAAAAAAAACAAAGCAGGACATACTCGGAGAATAAGGTATTCAGGGATGTAACTACCGCTCGGGATGCCCAAGCATGTCCTGGGGGCCCCAGCTAGGGGTGTTGGCCGAAGGGAGTCAGAACACTTCCTCCAGACACTTGTTAACCCTCCCCCCCAAGCGGTTACAGATGCTCCACACTCTTTCCCACAGCAAAGAAACTCATTGCTGGGGGAGAGAGTGGGGTCTCTGTAACAGAGCTGCCCTCCTTCCTGATGTCGCGGCATCATGTGACACTATCATCATGGCAATGAGGCATCACAATGAACTATTCATTCCACGGGCAGTACAAAGGACTCTGGGCCATCCCTTGAGGTTGGAGGAAAGGAAATTTCACCAGCAACAAAGGAAAGGGTTCTTTACAGTAAGGCAGTTAAAATGTGGAATTCCTTACCCATGGAGACTGTGATGGCAGATACAATAGATTTGTTCAAAAAAAGGTTGGACATCTTTTTAGATGGGAAAGGTATACAGGGATATACCAAATAAGTATACATGGGAAGGATGTTGATCCAGGGATTAATCCGATTGCCAGTTCTTGGAGTCAGGAAGGAATTTATTTTTCCCCTTAATGGGGTTTTGTTTTTTTGCCTTCCTCTGGATCAATAAGTAAGTATAGATATAGGATAAAGTATCTGTTGTCTAAATTTAGCATAGGTTGAACTTGATGGACCTACGTCTTTTTTCAACCTCATCTACTATGTAACTATGTAACATACATGGCGACGCATTTCGATGGCAACACGCCGACGTGACGCAGCGACGTCATGACGTCTTTGCCCAGGGGCCCGTTAGGGTGTAATTATGCCACTGAAGATATTATATTATGTACTACAGTATATGAGTTAACTCATATACGCGTCGGGGGAATGACTGCCTTGATGTATGTTACCCATAAACACATCTTATCAATATTAATATAAAATATAAGGGATTAATGTTGAAGAGGGGAGATCATGGGTATTGGGGAGTGTGGGATGTGGTAGGGGATGGGCTAGGCGGTTAAAGGGGGATCATGGAATGTGATAGAGAGGAGATGAGTTTTGTGTTGGCTTCTGAAGATAATTAGGGAGGGTACAGATTGGATGTGGTGGGAGAGCTTGTTCCAGTGAAGGGGGCGAGTAAGGCAAATTATCAGAATTGAGAAGAAACACAGGGGTCTTTGCAGGGGAGTGAGTTGTGGCAGTCGGAGGGAAGAGGATAGGAAGGTATGTAGCAAGAGATGAGTGCTAAAAGGTAAGGGGGCGCAAGACCATGCAGAGATTTGCAGACAAGTGTGAGGAATTTGAAGAGGTAATGCTATTGGATAGGTAGCCACTGGAGTTTGGAGAGGAGAGGGATGGCATGGGCAGAGCAGTGGAGATTGAGAAGTGTATGGGCTGCAGGATTTTGGATTTGTTGGAGGGGTATGGATGAGTAAAGGGGAAGACCGAAGGGAGCTAGTAGAAAATAGAAGGGAGTTACAGAAGTCGAGACGGGTGAAGATGAGGGAGTGGATGAGAAGTTTGGCAGAGGAGAGAGAAATGAGCGGATGAGTAACAGTACACCTCACACTGACCAAGTCCACTTATGCAGACAGGTGTTGATATGGGTTAAAGACATGAAAACTATTAGGATAAGTATGTCAATATTTATGATATCATAGTTCATAGCATGTCATCAGAATATGCTGCCAACCTAATGTAATATGGTGAAGTGTTATGTAATTAAGGAAATAAAGTCACGTAAAGAAGCTTAATTCTCCTAAAAAGACTACCATTCCAAAGAAACATCATTTGAGACAGTGTAATAAAATAGTCAAATAAATGTACACCATTTCTCAGCAAATGGCAATGATGCAAATATTAATTCCACAAAAAATCTAGCAATTTGTTTAAGAAATTGCATTTTTCATGAAAAAACGAAAATATGATAATGTGTTCATATTCACTGCCTCTTAGAGGAAAACCATAGGGAAGTAGCCTGGACTGTAAAATTGTTTCTTTATGGTTTACTGAATATTTTTTGTTTAGAAGTATTATAATTATCATCATGTGTTGGTATGAAAACTAGAACCATGTTTTGCTTTTCCCTATGTCCCAACGAGCATTATTTTGCATTAACCACATTTGATTTTAACATCTGTTTTGGTAATGTGAAGAAAAATATGTTGACATCGAAATAAGACGATGAAAATGGCCTGGGATTTTAATTTAGAAATTCAGTTTATCTTGCGAAAGAGGAATTGCTAAATACTAAATTATTATATTTGACATTTTCTGTAACATTTGACATTTTCCTCAAATATAGCCATACCTATTATGTGATGTCATTGAGAACCCTGGAAGTATCATAGACGATTAAGTGCCCAGAAGTGCATAATTCATCTGTCTGGCTTCTTGTAGTAAAAGTCGGCTATATATCCTATGAGCACAAAAATTAGAAAAATATATTTCAAGTGACCCACTGATTGTTACCACAATTTAGTAGCAATTTCTTTCTACTGTAGATGGCGACCAGATACTGTACAAGGGTTGCTAGTGAATCTCAAAGTTCTGATTCTTTGATACTGATTTTTTTCATCAATTGAATTCTGCAGGATGCCAATTCATGCTTGAATCGTGCACAAAACTTTTCTTCACAATTATTTAAACTTAATGGGGCCTATTCTTGTAGCTCCAAAGTTGTCAGTGCTACACTGCGTGGTTTGGCATGTTCATAAATAGCAGAATGAAATGTGAGCTAAGACCCTATACTCTATTGCAAATCACATCTTCTTAATTGCTTCTGTAAAAAGTCACATACTGCCTGTTTAGCAGCGAAAACTCCCGGATTGTACAGCTCAACCCCGTTATAGCGCGATCCGCTACAATGCGGATCTGCTTAAAACGCGTGCTGAGCGCGACTCCCGAATTTAAAACATCTCCATTTTTTTCTCCAAAAAACTTTATTGCTAACACACACACACACACACACACACACACACACACACACACACACACACACACACACACACACACACACACACACACACACACACACACACACACAGCGCATTAGTACCGGTATAGCGGCGGGCAGGGATGGGTCTAATCCCCATCTACCTTCCTTGCCAAATCTCCCTGGGCAATCAAGACAGCAATAGCAGCCACCAACCGAGTGCAGGGAGACCGCTGAGCCGGGATGAGGGACCGGCACCGGTCATCCATGTGACACTTGGACCTCTACAACTTGGAAGAAGGTCAGGGCAGCTGCTACGTGCTGACCAGCCGCCGCTCCCTGGATGCCTGCGCATGGCTCGGGGTGAGTCCCAGGGAGCTCTTGCACAAGTCCCCGAGGTGTTCGTGGAGGAGCACCATGGGGCCTCGATGAGGCTGGTAAGCAACATGTATTAGACCTACGAGAGGGAGTGCTGGAGGAGGCTGTGCAGGGAGGAGGTGGCTGCTGCTGGAGAACAAGGACTGGAGGGGGAGGGACAAGGAGAAAACACACACACACAACCCCCACCCCCATACACTGCATGGGGCTCTCACTTATCCTCCGGTGGAGACTGCACATGGGGCTCTCACTTCTCCCGGGATACCTCGCGACACAGGCCTGTAGATCACACATTGCCCCCCCCCCCTGCTTCAGTCTTGACCTCCCCGCCAACACACACATGATCGCGGCGGGCATTTTTTCCCCGCGATCCCGGTTATAACGCGGTCTCAAATGCGGATTGGTTGCCACGACAACTTTACGCCGCGTGATGTCTTGGCGTCACTTAGCATCCCGATGTCATGACAACACTGAGTCATTTGATGCCATGCAGCCATCTTTACTTAAGCTGCAGCAGAGGTATGGAAATTGCTGTGGAAGAATCAGGAGAATACCGGGAGACACCGCACACCACCTGCGGTAACACTCACGAGCAGGTAAAATGCACTTGCCCCATGCGAGGGGGTGGGTGCATTTGTCGAGCCCTACATATATAATATAGATTATGTTTATTAGTTAAGACAACAGATACAGGTATTACCTTTAACACATTGAATTGATTCACTGTTTGGTGCTAAAAACGTAGGACCATTGACAGGTCAGATGATATTATATCCCTGATATCACCTATATAGTTACTCGACACCTACCCAACAGATAAACTAAGGAAGAATGTATTTGTAATCAACTAAACTGCAGCTGATAATGATATATATATATATATATATATATATATATATATTATATATATATATATATGTAGCACTGTTTCCACCCCCCTCCCCCTCCCAGGGGGAGATACACAGCTTCTGCTACCTGGTGTTTGGTGCGGATACCTGTTAGGGTCAGGAGAGTTGGATCTGTGGTGGTATGGAGATCGGGAGAGGCTTAAGTTCCTCTTCTCATGGTGTTAGCGCCGCCTGCTGTAGTGGGCTCTAGGGTATCCAGAGATCAGCCCCCACTATTGCACACATCTTCCCTCCTGCCCAGGGACTGACACTTAGACAGGAGTATAATGAACAGGGGTCTTATTGGCAGGCATTCACTGCAGATGGTTCCATATAGAGGTGCAGAGTCTCAGAGATTCCAGGCCTCTGGATGGTGCTTTCCCCTGATCTTACAGGGCATCTGTGGGTCAAATCAGCTGTTCCCCCAGTCCCAGGGGCTGGGGGTGTGCATGCTCATCCCGCGATGGGAGAGACTCACAGCTCTACTGCTCTCTTACTCCTCTAGAGCAGGGTATACTAAATTGGACCAAGAGAAAAAGAGGCCGCGCTCGTCTGATGTCTTCAGGGGATGTCTTTAGAAAGGGAACTCTTCTCCCGCTGCTCCTTCTTTCTCCGGTGATCAGCCGGGCAACAGCAATCCAAGGTACAAGAAAAAGGAGTTGGAGCGCAGAGAAGAAGAGATTCCAGGGTTAAAACAAGTCAATTTATTGTTAAAAAACTGCATATATTAACTTACATTTAGGAAAAACCGCATACACGATGAGGCTACCATGGGTATCTGCATTCAAAGATTGCCAGTGAATCCTCTGCACAAACAGTTGACCGCCACTACCGATTCTCGCAGGGTCCCCAACCCGGAACCGGAAGTCTAACCACTCAAAGTGGTGGACGGGCTCTCGTCAGCTTGACAAAGCTATTGCAACAGCCGGCGGAAAGGGAAAGGAATGGCAATACTAACAGAAACCGGTGCCTCTAGCGTGCTGATATTACACTTCTGCCCTGAAGTGTAACTCAATTCGTATTGAGCATACCCTCAACGCGTTTCGCGCACTACAGCGCTTCGTCAGGAGGTATTAGGGTATAGCAGGAGGTGGCCTTATATAGGTCATCACCCCGCAATTAGCCTACACAATAAACATGTGTGAAAAATGCTTCAATTACTTTCTAATGACCATTGTGACTAATGATGGATTGACATATACATTACACACACAAAACATACATTTAGTACCATACTTAAATTACCTAAAATATTTGAATATATATATATAAATGTTAAAAAACGATCTTATATTCCTATTACACATACAGTTTAAAACATTGCTATCCATTTATATAACTCATAATGTTAAAAACTATATTAAACCAATTAATCAAAAGATATAGCTAACCTCTCAAAATGATTGTCTTCATTATAAAAACCCAAACAACCTATTGCATATGGTACAGATATACATATTCACAAAACACATATTACCACTATATTTTCCATGCTGTATCACCCTGACCTTAAAGCCTATTTATATAAATGCTCAATACGAATTGAGTTATACTTCAGGGCAGAAGTGTAATATCAGCACGCTAGAGGCACCGGTTTCTGTTAGTATTGCCATTCCTTTCCCTTTCCGCCGGCTGTTGCAATAGCTTTGTCAAGCTGACGAGAGCCCGTCCACCACTTTGAGTGGTTAGACTTCCGGTTCCGGGTTGGGGACCCTGCGAGAATCGGTAGTGGCGGTCAACTGTTTGTGCAGAGGATTCACTGGCAATCTTTGAATGCAGATACCCATGGTAGCCTCATCGTGTATGCGGTTTTTCCTAAATGTAAGTTAATATATGCAGTTTTTTAACAATAAATTGACTTGTTTTAACCCTGGAATCTCTTCTTCTCTGCGCTCCAACTCCTTTTTCTTATACTAAATTGGACACTCCCTCTCGGGAGGAACTAGAAGGGACGGGCTCGTGGTCTGTACCTATACCAGATAGGCTTACACAGGCCATGAGTCACCACCACACTTCTATCACTCATAAGAGGGGCATGAAGGGGGTCAAATGCCCACAAGATCAACCTGTCACAGCCTTTACTAGGAGTTACATGACAGGGAGGAGAGACAGGCCAAAAGATACAGACCATGTTACATACTGGCTTTGTTTGCAATACTGCACTTTGCATGCACATTACCATATTCACATCACAGACCCTGCATCGACTCCTATCCCCAGAACATCAGTCATCACCATGGCCACGTTTAGCGCTACGCATGTGCACTAGGTGAACTCGTTCCTATGACTACTATAGACGCTATTAGAGCCGGCAGCAAGGGGATCAGCTGTTAGACTCCTGATTACGGACTCCAGTGATTACGTGATGATGCTTACAATCAAAACAATAGCTAGAACAGCTGTATTGGATTGCGGGCCTTTTAATGATTGGTTCACTCGTTATGTTTGTTGCATTGGTGTTTGGGTATTTATATGTGGGTGTTTGTCACTTCACTTGTGCACTGCCTTGAGAAAGGTCCTGTTTGCAGGACCGAAACGTCGGTGTATGTGCACCTTACCTTCAATACAATTTTTTACTGCATTTCTTACTGTGTTCTGCCTCTTTCTTGCTGGAAGATTTATTTTGGATAGTCTGCCCAGTGAGGATATTTTTGCTATGCTAATCTCTATGGGACAAGCACCAACAACAACCTAAGGCTGCGGCCAGGCAGGGAACGGGCGCGCTGGCACTCGTACGCTGCACCCTGCTCGGCCGGGCGATTTGTGGCCGGCTAGGCGTATGCTCGCCTGGGGGCGCACCCACGACGTCGCGGAGCTGGTTCGCCCTCATTGGGCGAACCACTCACGTGACACGCTTGCGAGCGGCAAATTCAAATTTGCTTGCTCTGAACACCAAGCGGGCGCAGGCGCTTGCTCACGCTGGCCACGATGAAACACATTGGGAGCATGCCCGCCCGTTCAGCGCCACCCTGGACGAGACCTGAGATCACGGGAGGGCCATCTGTTTTCATTGAATAAATAAATATATATATATATATATATATATGTATATATATATGTATATATATATGTATATATATATATATATATATATATATATATATATATACAGTTAGGTCTGGAAATAATTGGACACTGATACAAGTTTTGTTATTTCGGCTGTGTCCCAAATTAAATTAAAGTTACAGTTAAATAATGAATATGGGCTTAAAGGGCAGTCTATCAGCTTTAATTTGAGGGTATTCACATCCAAATTGGAGGAAGGGTTTAGGAATTACATCTCTTTAATATTAGCTCCCTCTTTTTCAAGGGACCAAAAGTAATTGGACAATTGACTCAAAAGCTGTTTCATGGACAGGTGTGGGCTATTCCTTCGTTATTTCATCATCAATTAAGCAGGTAAAATGTCTGGAGTTGATTCCAGGTGTGGCATTCGCATTTGGAAGCTGTTGCTGTGAACCTACAACATGCGGTCAAAGGAGCTCTCAATGCAAGATAAACTGGGCATCCTTAGGCTGCAAAAAAAAAAGAAAATCCATCAGAGAGATAGCAGGAACATTAGGAGTGGCCAAATCAACAGTTTGGTACATTTTGAGAAAAAAAGAACGCACTGGTGAGCTCTGCAACACAAAAAGGACTGGACGTCCATGGAAGACAACAGTGGTGGATGATCATAGGATCCTTTCCATGGTAAAGAAAAACCCCTTCACAACATCCAGCCAAGTGAAGAACACTCTCCAGGAGGTAGGCATATCATTATCCAAGTCTACCATAAAGAGAAGACTTCACGAGAGCAAATACAGAGGGTTCATCACAAGGTGCAAACCATTCATAAGCCTCAAGAAAAGACAGGCCAGATTAGACTTTGCCAAACAATATCTAAAAATGCCAGCCCAGTTCTGGAACAACATTCTTTGGACAGATGAAACTAAGATCAACCTGTACCAGAATGATGGGAAGAAAAATGTATGGAGAATGCTTGGAACGGCTCATGATCTGATGCATACCACATGATCTGTAAAACATAGTGGAGGCAGTGTGATGGCATGGGCATGAATGGTTTACAATGGCACTGGGTCACTAGTGTTTATTGATGATGTGACAGAAGACAGAAGCAGCCGGGTGAATTCTGAAGTGTATAGGAATATATTGTCTGCTCAGATTCAGCCAAATTCAGTGACGTTGATTGGACGGCGTTTCACTTTACAGATGGACAATGACCCAAAACATAAGGGATGTCCCCATGGGACTGATGCTACAACTTTGTAGGTATAGTGTGGACAAGTGGAGAGAGTCAGTAAGAAACCACCGCAGCAACAAGATAATCAATAAGTCCTTTAACATATGATTGTAGACCTCTATCATTGATGGGGGGCGTTTAAAGCACGGCTGGCAGAGATACCCCGGAGCCCTATCTAGACAGAACTCAGGAGTAAATCACAATTCCAGCTACTGCTAGCCTCACCTGCATCTTGTGATCGAGAGGTAAATTCTGCCGGTATACATCATTCCTTGAACTGAAGAACTGCCGGGTGCTGCTGTGAAGGAGCGTTGCTTGTTGCTGTGTGATGCGGTGGTGTGCTCCTGCTCGCAAATGGTGAAGAGAGGTAGGCAAATGGTGAACAGACGGCGGTCACTGCTCCACTGAAAAAACTCTCCAACCAGGCGTGTAAAACAAAAAAACTTTAATGCATCAAAACGAACAACCTCATGTCAGTGACACTCTGACGCGTTTCGTTCTGGGAACAGAACTTTATCAAAGAGTGCCTTCTACTCCGTACTCCCCCCTATATATAGACCATAAATGATCCCCACTGGCTGAACAACGTCACGTGTAAACACTCCCACCAGTGAACTAAGTGCCAATTAGATTTGAGACACATCCGCAATCCTAGGGGGGGCGTAGGGATACTAACAATAAACAAATAGTGCAACAATATAAACTTATTGCTGATACAACATATTACAAAATAGAAACATACTGATTAATGACAAACGGAGTTAAAAGCAAGAAGACATGTGGATCTTAAAGGGCAGTTGCCACAATGTATATCCTGCCTGGGCACCAATATCCTAATACTATAATATACAGCTATTACTACATATATAGAAAGCTATTACAGCTACAAATATCATAATCATTTATTAGAGGAGTCAAATCTGCTCTTGATTTTGTCTTTGGGAGATGGGTTATCGCGGTATGTGGACAGTTTCCTTCAACCACTGGTCTTCCGTCTGCCCTCGTTTATCAAGGACACGTCAGAACTTATTGTCGCATTGCAGGAAGTGGTCTGGAAAAAGGAGTACAGGTGGGTCACATTAGATGTGGTCTCCCTGTACTCCATCATTAAACATGAACACGGTTTAACTGCTATACGTCACTTTTTAGATTCTTCAGATATTTCTGTCACCCAGGGGGTTTTTCTTCTGGAATCAATCACTTTTCTATTAACACATAACTATTTTATGTTTGACTCACACTTTTATTTACAATTATTAGGCACTGCTATGGGCACGAGTTTTGCACCTTCATACGCGAATTTATTTATGGGTTATTGGGAAGCACAATTTATTTATCACATTAATAATACATTTCGCACTAATATTATTTTCTTTAAGAGGTATATCGATGATCTTATAATGATTTGGGAGGGTGATGAGGTTTCACTGCTCACTTTTATTAACACACTTAATCAAAATAATTTAAACATTAACTTCACGTTTGAACACAATATACATCATATAAATTACCTTGACCTACTGCTATATATTGATAACGACATGACCATCCAAACCGAGATTTTCAGGAAGGCAAATTCCAGGAACACGTTGCTCAGGGCCAACAGCAGCCATCCACGCTCTCTCCTAAATAGCATACCGAAAGCCCAATTTATTAGGCTTAAAAGACTCTGTTCTAGTAATGATTAATTCATAAAACAATCAGGGGAAATGGCAGCCAGGTTTAAAGCTAGAGGCTATACGGAAGAGATCATCAATACTGCATTTACATATGCTGACTCAATGGATAGGGCCAAATTATTGCATAAAAATATTAATAAAAAGCGGCACACTATGTTTAATTCACCTATTCATGACGGGTGCCCCACTTTTGTGACAACATATAGTAAGCAATCGAAGTCTATTCGTGATATAATCAACAAACATTGGGCAACAATAAGCCTAGATAAAGACATTTCAGATGTTACTAAAAAAAGACCAAGATTCAGTTATCGTAAAGCAAAAACATTAGGTACATTTTTATCACCCAGTCTCTTTGACTCCCGCTCCAACTACAAGATTCGAAATATACCCCAAGGGTTCTTTTCATGTGGTCACTGTTCTATGTGCTGCTATGCCCAGCCCACTAAAACTATTATGTGTGATGTTGATAAGAAGAAGAGTAAGATCACGAGCTTTATTAACTGCAATAGTAGTTATGTGATTTATATGCTGTCATGTGGGTGTAAAAAGTCTTATGTGGGTCGAACCATCAGACCTTTAAAGACCAGAATAGCAGAACATGTGAGGCTTATCAAGAAATGTGATAGTGTTCATCCAGTTCCCAGACATTTCAGCCTTTGTCCTAAGGGAGGTATAGCGAATTTTTCATTCTGTGGAATTGAACATGTACCGTATCACCCGAGAGGAGGCGATAGGGTTAATAGACTCAATAGACAGGAGATGTTTTGGATCCACACCTTAGGCACACTTTATCCTACTGGTATAAATATAGACTGGGAGCTAAAGCATTTTCTGACTACGTAGCTTTCTTTATTTCCTAAGGGTTACACTTACACTTAGTAAGTGATGCTTTAATTAATAGTGATGTGAGTGGATAGCTTGTTTAGATAATTCATATTAGTATCCTTAAAACATTTCATTTAAATTAGAGATAGTTTCTGCGTCCTGTCCATGGTTCAACCTGTTTTTATAAACGTGATTTAGATGTTAATTAGTCCATTATGTATTTAGGGTAGATGTTACTTTGTATGTTAGTCCTGTGCACTTACAAAATCAAGAGCAGATTTGACTCCTCTAATAAATGATTATGATATTTGTAGCTGTAATAGCTTTCTATATATGTAGTAATAGCTGTATATTATAGTATTAGGATATTGGTGCCCAGGCAGGATATACATTGTGGCAACTGCCCTTTAAGATCCACATGTCTTCTTGCTTTTAACTCCGTTTGTCATTAATCAGTATGTTTCTATTTTGTAATATGTTGTATCAGCAATAAGTTTATATTGTTGCACTATTTGTTTATTGTTAGTATCCCTACGCCCCCCCTAGGATTGCGGATGTGTCTCAAATCTAATTGGCACTTAGTTCACTGGTGGGAGTGTTTACACGTGACGTTGTTCAGCCAGTGGGGATCATTTATGGTCTATATATAGGGGGGAGTACGGAGTAGAAGGCACTCTTTGATAAAGTTCTGTTCCCAGAACGAAACGCGTCAGAGTGTCACTGACATGAGGTTGTTCGTTTTGATGCATTAAAGTTTTTTTGTTTTACACGCCTGGTTGGAGAGTTTTTTCAGTGGAGCAGTGACCGCCGTCTGTTCACCAATGACCCAAAACATACTGCGAATGCAACCCAGGAGTTTTTTTTAAGGCAAAGAAGTGGAATATTCTGCAATGGCCGAGTCAATCACCTGATCGAGCATGCATTTCACTTGCTGAAGACAAAAATGAAGGCAGAAAGACCCACAAACAAACAACAACTGAAGACAGCTGCAGTAAAGGCCTGGCAAAGCATCACAAAGGAGGAAACCCAGCGTTTGGTGATTGTCATGGGAGAGGGGTTTTGGCCCGGTATTAAAGGGGTTACACCCCATTTGGCCACCCCCTGCTCTCACCTGGGAGGCGAGGGATTAACTGGAATGATGTCCAGTACTGTAGTTATGCCCCTGCTTCAGCCAAACGAAGAAGCGGTGCACTGAGGTAAGTAGAGAACCACACGCAGCTCTAACAAAAAAAGACTAATTTATTGAAAAAAAGGGAACAAACATCATGAAGCTAAGAACCTGTTACGCGTTTCATCCTGCAAGGGACTTGTCAAAGAGTGAGTGGTGAACCATCTCATACACCTCTATATACCACCAGCTTGACTGTGATAGGTCAATAATAAATTGATTTAGAACGGCAACTCCTATATGCAGCTGCAGGTTAATTAATACAAGCATAGTGGTGTGTAGAAGGGGAGAGAAGGATAACAACATACAAGTGGATACATAGTACATATACAACAACAAATAAACAACTTATTGCAAAACTACTGTAAAATAGTATAAACAGTAGTAGCAAGAGATAATTTAAAACCAACATTCAAGCAACAAGAAAGACAAGACAGGTAAAAAATATATATTATATTACAATAAGCAATATTGAAAAGTGTATTATAATCACTCAACATAATAAAACAATTATAATAATCATAAATTATATCAATATAAAGGAAAGAAATAAAAATAAGAAATTGTCAAAAATGAAAACAATAATAAAGAAAAAAATATAAAAATAAATATATTAATAATAGAAATATAGCATATCATAAATATACTGATAATAATGTATACATAATATCCCATATGGTGAGCAACAGCATGTATCTAAATGACATTATAACAACACCAGAGAAGCAAAAAGCAGAAGCAAGCAAATACTTAAACATATTTCTTTAGTTAGACTAGGAAATGTTTAAGCTCCCAATCGGTATTAATACCGTAGGGATGCAATGTATTCATGATATAGATCCAGTGCTTCTCTCTCTTATTTAATAAATTTAACCTATCACCACCTCTTAGATGACATGGGACATTTTCAATCCCAATAAACGAGAAATTGGATATATCGCCACGAGGGCAGGTATAAAAGTGACGAGACACTGGATGTTTATCATCCTTCTTTTTAATGAGACGTATATGTTCCATAATATGTGACCGTAAAGGTCGCATAGTACGTCCCACATATTTTTTATGGCATCCACATTGTAATACATATACAACAAATGATGTATAACAATTAATAAAACTAGTAATGTAATGATGAGATTTATATGAATTGAAAATTTTTGTAGACTTAGAATATTGACAGATAGAAAACCTTCCACAGGTAAAGAAACCTTTAGGAATCCCACATATCTCTCTGTAATTATCATTAGATCTAAACATGCTGGATGAAAGATGACCAGCTAAAGATCTTCCTTTTCTAAATACAATGTTTGGACCATTTTGAACAATAGGTGAAATATCTTTATCTAAGGATAATGTGTTCCAATGTTTATAAAAGATGGCTTTGATATGTCGTGCTTGTCTATTAAAGGTGGTAATAAACAATGGACGAGTAGAATTGTCAGTAACATGTTGTGTGGATCTTTTATTACGTCTATTGGATTTATTCATATTTGGCAAAAGTGATCTCCTGTCAAGTGATTTAGCATGAATATATGCCTCTTGAATATCATTCAATGAATAACCTCTCTCTTGAAATCTCAAAAACATATCTTGTGACTGAATCAAAAAGGCTTCATCACTAGAACACAATCTTCTCAACCTAATAAACTGTGCTTTTGGGATGCCCCTAATAAGCGATTTAGGATGGCAGCTCTGTGCAGAGAGAAGTGCATTATGAGAATGTATTTTTCTATAGATGTCAAATTGGATACATTTGTTAGTATCAATATATAAAGTAAGATCTAAATAATTAATGTGGTGCCAGTTGTGCTCAAAAGTGAATTTTAAATTTAAATCATTAATATTCAAAAAAAGTGAATTATCATCCCCATCCCACACCATAATCAAGTCATCAATGTAGCGTTTATAAAAAATTATGTGATTACGAAAAATATTAGAATCGTGATATAAAAAGTATAACTCCCAAAAACCCATAAATAAATTGGCATATGAGGGTGCAAAAGAGGTCCCCATAGCCGTGCCTAATAGTTGCAAATAGAAACGTGAATCAAATAAAAAATAGTTGTGAGTGAGAAGGAATGTGATAGATTCTATAAGAAAAGTGCATTGTGCAATAGATAAATCGGATAAATTAAGAAAATGTTGAACCGCCCTGACACCATCTTTGTGATCAATAATCGAGTACAGAGAGGACACGTCTAAAGTGACCCATCTGTACCGACTACTCCATTTGACATCTTGTAGAGATAGTATTAAATCCGCCGAATCTATAGCCCATCTCCTAAAGACCCAATACTCGCTACAATTGGTTGACCAGGAGGGTCGACCAGCGACTTATGGATCTTCGGAAGATGGTGAAATATCGGAATCACGGGATTCGGATAGTACAAGAATTCACATTCTTTAACAGATAGTGTACATAGAATTTTACTAAAAGAAATAAGTTCTTTTAATTCATTAGAAAAAGATGATGTAGGATTATGGTCTAACCGACAGTAGGTATTAGAGTCATTAAGCTGTCTCAATGCTTCTTCTTGATATTTATCAGCAGACATAGCTACAAGGGCACCCCCTTTATCGGCCTTTTTAATTACTATAGAGGTATCTTTTTTAAGGATATCTAATTCCTTAATCTCAGATATAGTAAGATTGTTAGGGGGCTAAGCACTAAGCAGTGATAAGTCGTTTTAAGAGCGCAAAGTGCATTTAGAACGTGAAGTTCCGCCGAGCGCTATGCACTAAGCCGCACAAACAGGCACTTTGCGCTCTAAAACGGGCTTTTCCTTGAAAAATTTTCTAAGTCCAACTTTGATCGTACGATCAGCTGTTTGCGCTGAATCCTGCCCTTCTGCGGGATTCACTAAGGAACGCAAACTGATCGTACGTTAAAGTTGCGCTGAATAAAGCTCACCAGCTAAAGGCTGGTGATAAAAAAAGCTTGACTTAGAAAAAATTCTTTGTTTACCTTTTTGCAGGCGCAAAACCAATACAACAGGCCGGCGGGTGTCCCCGGCTGACCCCGCAGGGGTCCCCGAGGGAGGCCGAGGGTCGCGCGGGTGTCCCCGGCTGACCCCGTGGGAGTCCTGGGGTACCCGCGGGCCTGCGGTACCAATGTTGTGCCAACAAAAGTACTAAACATTATTTCTAACTAAATACACCGCCCTAACACATACAGTACAATAATGTGCAAAATAACTATTATCCAGATAAAATGTTTGCGATTGGTGTTCGTTTGTAGTTAATGTTGTATTATGTTGGCTAATGCGTTTTATGGTTCTTTCAGAGATTGTTTGCATGTATTTCTTTGTTTTTTAATGTTTACATTCATTAATGTTGTAGTAATTAATTGGTTTGATTGGTTAGTGTTACTATTCATTTTGAGTTAGTTTAGGAATTAATTGGTTTCATTGGTTAATGGTTTAATTAAATAATTGTTGATGTTGTTACTGCTTGTATTGATTGGATTAGCTGGCTACTGTTTTTATTGACTTTATTTAGGTATGCTAATGCAGTGTTTAATAATGGGCAAATAATCTATTATCCATATCTGGATAATAGTTATTTTGCACATTATTGTACTGTATGTGTTAGGGAGGAGGGCGGGAGGGGGGTCGTGTATTGATGTTTGATAATTCTTTTTTTAATATACATTTTAATTATAGTGTAGATGTCCAGGGGGTCTCCGGAGCTGACCCACGTTGGTTTCAGGTCCGAGGACCCCCTACTTCAGGAGATACAGGCCCCATTATGGGGTGCCGGTATCCCCTGCACTTTCAAGCGTCCACGTCACGTGACATTGAAATTCTGCAGGGGATACCGGCACCCCATAACGGGGCCTGTATGTCCTGAAGTAGGGGGTCCTCGGACCTGAAACCAACGCTGTTCAGCTCAGGAGACCCCCTGCTCATGTACACTATAATTAAAATGTATTTATTTATTGTATGATCGCCTGTAACAGACTTGCATGGAGATGGCAAATCTCCATGCAAATGTTACAAGCGGCTTTTTTTTCAATCAGCTAGCATACGGGAACTTTAAGTGCGATAGCAGGGGGGAAATACATTGCACGCACGATAAGCCAGTTTTGGGCACGTCCGATAAAAAATGGGCTGTGGGCCTTAGTGAATCGCGCCGCCGGCTTAATTTTTTATCAGACGTGCTAATTTTTTTCAGGCCAGCGCGAAAGCTCGGAGCTTAGTGCATAGCCCCCTTAGTGCGGTAGTGTGAAAACATATAACCATTAGCCAAAATTCTCAAGTCACGTTCAACTAGTCTTTCAAAAGTTGTAATATATGGTCCTCTGTTCATATTAGGACAAAATACAGATTTCGGTCTAAGACCTGAGTCTTGATACCCTAAAAAGAGTTGTGTATGATCATGCATCGATTCACCATCTTCCTCAAGGAGACTCTGCATATCAGATAAAAAACATTGATCTTTAAATGTGTATGGGGGAATAGATAAATCATTATCAGAGACAGATGGTATAATGTTAGGTTCGGTAGACTCTAAACCAGAATTGACTCTGTTCTTAACACCAAAGAATTTTCTAAGGGCCAGTTTCCTCGTAAACATTTGAAGAACAATATTAGTCTGGAATAACTGGAAGTCCTGTTCAGGAACAAAACCTGACCCCTTATTCAGCAATGAGAGTTCATCCACAGAAAGCTGTAAATGGGAAAGGTTAATCACATTATTAGATGCAAAGTCTAAAGATATTTCTCCCGTTGTTTCTTTGGTCTTGTCCCCACGTTTCTTTTTTGATCTTCTGGTCTTAATTCGTTTTTTGACTCGTTTTTTGACCTGGTATTAGAAGATGGTCTTTGAGAAACACTTTCATTATTAGAATTAGAAAACAATGAGTGTCCTGAATTAGAACTCTCAGCTCTGACATTTCTTCCTGTAAAGTAAATATTATCAAAGGACACTGAATGTGTACGTAACTCTGGTTCTGAACTTTCTGAATCGAAGCTAGAAGTTTCAATGTTCCTAGATTTGAATATGGACTTCTGAGGGGTTGTCCACTCACGTTTCTTTTGAGGTTTAGATTTATTAGGGGTCTTGTTAATCGGACCCTCTCGAACTGAGGTAATTCTTTGCCAGCAATACACTTGGCCTTTGATGTAGTCTTGGCGGTCACGGTCAAATTTAACATCTTTTTTCTCCATAATAGACTGTTCACTAATTTCCACATTTTGGAGTAGAATTTTATCATTTTTAATAAACTGTTCCATTTGTTCAAATGGTTTGAGTTTAGCCTGGAAATTATTAATTTCAGTCATAAGAATAGTTCGCTCAGCAACCTTCTCTTTTATAATTAATTCCATTAATTGATTTGAACAGTTATCAAGAATGTTAATCCACAGTTATCAAGAATGTTAATTTTTTATCTGATATGCAGAGTCTCCTTGAGGAAGATGGTGAATCCATGCATGATCATATTCAACCCTTTTTAGGGTATCAAGACTCAGGTCTTAGACCGAAATCTGTATTTTGTTCTAATATGAACAGAGGACCATATATTACAACTTTTGAAAGACTAGTTGAACGTGACTTGAGAATTTTGGCTAATGGATATATGTTTTCACACTACCACACTAACAATCTTACTATATCTGAGATTAAGGAATTGGATATCCTTAAAAAAGATACCTCTATAGTAATTAAAAAGGCCGATAAAGGAGGTGCCCTTGTAATTATGTCTGCTGATAAATATCAAGAAGAAGCATTGAGACAGCTTAATGACTCTAATACCTACTGTCGGTTAGACCATAATCCTACATCATCTTTTTCTAATGAATTAAAAGAACTTATTTCTTTTGGCAAAATTCTATGTACACTATCTATTAAAGAATGTGAATTCTTGTACCGTCCGCATCCCGTGATTCCTATATTTCACCATCTCCCGAAGATCCATAAGTCGCTGGTCGACCCTCCTGGTCGACCAATTGTAGCGAGTATTGGGTCTTTGGGAGATGGGTTATCGCGGTATGTGGGTTAGTCACTGGTTCAGTTTTGTTCTAGAAGTGGAGTGGTGGTGAGTGCTTGGTGAAATAGAAAAGTTTATATGAAAAACACTCAATTAGTGATAGTTTAATGGTACAAAATACAATAAAAGAGTGAAACAGGGTTCTGATAGGGGTGAAGGTGAGCAGGTAAATATAATAAATATAATAACAGCTGTACTCACACAGCCATGTGTGAGATCTTCACATCAGAGTTTCTTTATGTTCAATGTGTCTCCCCTCAGGCTCAGCCCTTGCTAGTTTGTTTTTCCTTCAGTCCTCCAGTGTCGTTAGAAACATTTTCCATCTGAATTATTTTTGGTATTGAAAACCAGAGACTCTATGGAAAGATTTTTTTTCTTTCTTTAATACAAATATAAATACTCTAAAGGGGTCAGCAACATTTTCATCCCATGCTATGCAAGTGATTGAACTTGTTCCCAAGGCCTTTTCACATACCAAGTGAAACTTCGATCTTTAAAACTCAGAACTTTGGGCCGATGGTGAGACTCCAAATACATTTAATTTGGTAAAAACGGATGTAAATGTTTTTTTTTCATGAACACATGAAAATCCAACTTTGTCAAATGCCAAATTAGTACATATATTTTCAACAAAATTTGCTGCCATAGTTTTTTTTATCTGTTCTGGAGCCCTTTACAAATGGTATATCTCTAGCTTGTACCATTTGTGAGATTTTTAAGACAAAAAGCACAGCATTGCCCATCATGATTTATCATTCAATAACAAATATGCTTTTTGCAGTTTTCCTATAGTGAATATCTGGCATGCCATGGTTCCAAATAACATTAGAAAATGCAATATACAATCTTGACATAACATAGTTATATAGTGGATGAGGTTAAAAAAAGATAGGTCCATCGAGTTCAACATATGCTAAATTTAGAAGGCAAACACTTATCCTATATTTGTATTTACAGTTTTTTGATCCAGAGGAAGGCAAACAAAAAAACCCAAATGAAACATTATCCAATGATATCTCATAAGGGAAAAAATACATTCCTTTATGACTCCAAATAATGACATTTGATTTAATTATACAAACTATGTGTTGTACTATCAGCTTCATTGTGTTGCCTTCTTACTCATGTTGCTGAAAGTTTAGAGACGAAAATAAGTCTGCACGGTTAAAAAAAAAAAACTTTTACCTTCATGCGTCTTGTGACCAAAAGAAGTAGCTTTAACAACTAGTTATGATGTAAGATAAAGATAAATGGAAATCGTTTTTTTTATTAAATATATAAATGTGGCAATATTTCCCTCTGGGCTCCCCATGCCCCTTACCTCCCGATCCACTGCGGAGGGGCACGGGTGCATCCGGCGGTCGCCAGTGGTTGCGGGGAGGCAGGGACAGGTGCCGGTAGCTGAGGAGAGTAGTTGCTGGCATTGCGGGCAGTCAGGCAATGCGACGAGTCGCCGAAGGCTCCCGATAGCTCTCTTTGCAGGGCGTCGCCATTTTGGTAATGATCGCGCATGCACAGAGTGCCTTGACATGCGGTGGCCATTACAGAAGTGCGCACATGCGCAGTAGGGCTACAGGATAGGTGGCCATTAGAAGGGAAGCTCCACGAGGGACTACAACACCCAGAAGCAACCGGGAGGGATTCCACATGGCACCCCACAACCAATATGGCTGCAGTATTCCCCTGCTGAGAACTGGATATATTTCGCTCACTGGGACATGCTAAGCAGTCGGAGCTGGGATAGCAGAAGGGTAGGGTGTGTGTGTCTGGAGGAGTACACAAAACGCAAAAACTCCTCTCACAGGTAAAGATGTTTGTTCACAGGAATCAGGTCTCAGTAAAAGTAGCATATGTTAAAAAGAAAAAAGAAGAAAAATAGTGCAACACAGTTTTAATACATAATCAAAACTAGAGCATGCTCACATGCTCCAGGATATAAAAAGAAGTCCGGTCATTCGGTTGAAACGCGCAGGGATATCACTTGCGCTTTGACCTGTGTAGCAGTTTGGGGCCCCTGCATTGCCGATAGCTGTCTCCCCGCTGAGAGATCCAAATCTCGCGCTGACGCGGACTACCCAGCCGGGCAACCCCTCCCCTACCAGTGAAGGACGGAAGGAGAAGGTCCGTGATGTCAGACGCCGCCAGAGTGCAGGAGTAAGAGACACGAGAAGGACTCTATTCAGCAGATTTAAGCAGAGCCAAGCAAAGCTGCTTCGTTCCTGAACCCAGAGTGGTTAAACTGCTTTTTATATACTGGAGCTCCTTGCTCTAGTTTTGTTTATGTATTAAAACTGTTAAACTATTTTTTCTTCTCTGAGACCTAATTCCTGTGAACAAACATCTTTACCTGTGAGAGGAGTTTTTGCGCTTCGTGTTCTCCTCCAGATGCAACCTTGAGGGATTAAGAAATTCCTCACACCAGCAGCATCTCCTCTTGGTGATATTAATTATTTTTGAGTCATTTTTCAACTATTTATTATTTTAATATAATTTGGGTTTGCGCTTACATTTCCTGTATCACTAGGGTATGTGTGTGCAGGGTGTCAGTGGCCCCTGCACTAGGCCAGAGACGCCCTTAGGCCCCAGATAGACCCCAACTCACCTCAGCTTGTGGTTGCTGCAGGGACAGGCCCATCAGTTAGTGACACTGCCCCTGTAGTAACAGTGTGAGGGATACAGCATGAAGCGGCTGCATCCTTGCCTACGGTGGTCTTGGACTAGACCATCTGCTACTTTCAGGGACTCTTTTCAGTGTGGGACCCTCCAGCTGGATACCACCCAACGCGGAGGCGGACTCGTCACTGACCACAACCGTCTCTGGATATGTGAATCCTATCTTCTGCTGTTGCATCACCGGGTGGGGGATCACCCGGCAAGTACCTCACCTCGACAAGTGCACCAACTATACACACGCTAGTGGGGCAGCTCTGTCTCACATGGGTGGGTGGCTACTGGTGGTCACCAGGATGGTTGGGTGCCCAAGGGCCCCTCAGTTCTTTGGGGACTATATCCAGTGTGGACACAGTGTTTGGGGCAAGGTGCGCGGATATGGCCCTGCGAGGCCCGAGTGGTTCTGTATTACCATTGTTATTACGCATTCAGTAAAACTTGTTATAATATACCAGTGTGTATTGCTTATGTATATTGTCCTGCACTGGGTTATCCAACACTGTTAAGATCCCGCGCAGGTGGAGACACTGTCACCCGACGGATCAGGTACACCCCAAGCTCCCAGCAGCAGAGGCTCAGGCCTCCTGTGAGCCACAGGTAACGCAACACACATACCGTAGCCGCCCTATCTCACAGGGGGTGGGGGAAAGTGCGCTACATATAGAAATAAAAGATACAAGTTCCAACATCAGGCACATAATGCCTCTGTAAACCCCATGTATGTGTGTACATAGCTTTAAAAAAAACTATCTTCGTCATATCGTACATGTACGGTATGTACAGTATTGTCCACATAAAGAAACAACGTGGGAGGTTTGGAATGCTCTTTACATAAGATTACTACTGTGGTTCACTAAAAGGTATTGCACCCTCTGACAAATATACATGTAACGGGTATTCCCCCCCCCAATCGCAGATATAGTGTGGGGTGCAAGGAACATACGGTGTTACCATAGGTGTGGTGCATTACCTGTTGGCTCACAGGAGGGCTGAGCTTCCGCCACGGGGAACCTGGGGTAATTATACTAGGGGTGATCACTTACAACATCTTCTCGGTACAGCGCCTCCACCTGCGATGGCTCCCACCAGAGGGGGAGTGGTTCCTCGCAGGACAATCAATAATACCATACACAGTGCTTTATATAACGAAGGACTTTACTAACGACTAATAATGATAACCTGTGTCTCTCTCACGGTGAGACACTAACAGTGACGTCTCGCAGTACGATTCCCAAACACTAGGTGATCCCACCCAGTGTCCCAAGAACCCCACCCAATGTCCCGTACTCCTACAGAGATAGTCAATGGGTGACTGCGCAGTCACTAAGAACCTCTAGGCCTGTTGGTGCACATGTGATGGTATAATACCTGCCGAGCACTCCGGTGCTCGGGTCAGCAACAATCTTCTCAAAGGGTCAGACGTGTGATGAATCCGTCTGATCCTCCAACCGAACTCCTTGCACGTGCGAACCGCTAAGGCGGTCCCACTCTGGAATCGTCTCTGAGGACCCCAACGTGGGTCCAACCGCTTCCACAGGAACAGCAGCAGCCGCTGTGTCCCTATCTATATAAATGGTACTAACGTGACAGGAACCCTAACCTAGGGCCTGTCCCTGTAGTACAGCAACCTGTAGTGGCTTGGGGAACTCCTAGGGCCTGCAGGGGTAATGACCTGTCCCACTCCCCCAACTACCCAAGTCCCTTCGGTAAGTGATCTGGAATGGACTAGAGTACTCTTCCATGCAGTACTTGGGCGTCTACCTACTGTTGGCTAGCCTAGTGCAGATCCTCTCCAGAATTCCTGCTCTCAGTTACCAGTTTATCCCTTCAGGCATCCTACCCCTAGCGCTACCTCAAGGTGACTAGAACAGCTATAGCCCTTCTCCAGACCCACTACTCTCTGACTAGTCCCAGCGCCTACCGCAGCAAGCTGTAGCTCACTTTTGACTGCAGCCAACGTGCTGCGCAACAAGGTGCCTGCCTGTCAGACCTCACAGCACTGACAGCCGTGACTCTGACAAGGCAGCACTCTATGCTAAAGGGCAGCGTCCCTATCTCGGGCCTCCCTAAGCACTTACCCACTAAACTAGTGGGGCGTTGGGGCCTACCTGGGGTGTAGGTACCTATATGGGGCAGAAGCTGCACTCGCTCCCCGCACCCTACTTCCCTACAGCTCCCTGACTCCAACTCTCGGTAACCTTCCTTTCCCCAGCTCCCACTAATGTAAGTGGCAGGGTCCCTATCCTGAGGGCTGCCCCTGGCAACACTCACCTTACTGGGGAGCTGAGCTATCTCGAGCCCTGGGGGTGCTGGCCTAGTACAGGGAGTCCCTGACTCCTGTACCCTACCTCCTTCCCTGGGCTGCTCCGGTCTCTGACTGATCTAACGTGCACCAAGCCCGCCAAATGTATCTCTTTTTCCAGGGGTCTCCTAAGCCCTATTGGCTCCCTGGGGTCACATGGGGCTCGCAAAGGCTCTTGGGATATGTAGTCCCAGCTCCGAGCCTTCCCTGGTAGGCTAGGGGTTCGCGGGCTTTTCCCTACCTTCACTGCGCTTGCGCAAGCTTTCCCGGGCTGCCTCGACCTTCCCTCAGCTCTCCCTGCTCTCGCGCGAGCTATCCCTGTCTCGGGGGCTGTCCCTGCGCCTACGCATCCCTGCGCATGCGCAACAGTATCCTCAATGGCGGCGCCCTGCTTGGCCGGCCGCCGGGACCTTAGAGACGCGATCGCGGCCTTAGCAACCGCCCGATCGCGTCCCCGGCAACCGGCCGCAGGCAGGAGAAGCCGCGCTGCTCCCTGCTCCAGCCCCCACCCTTGGAAGCAGCCGTCGGGTCTGTCGGCACCCGCGACCGAGCTGCTCAAGGGGAGGGGGGTCTCCAGGAGCCACGGGAGCTCCAGGCTACACTCTCCCCCTGGTGAAACTCCAACGACCTCGCTTGGATGGCAGACATAACCTGGTACACAGTTATACAATGAAAATGCAGGGCATATGTACAACCTATCACTGGTGACTTTAGACATCAGGTTACAATACAGTTCACATACCATACCCGAGGCCAGCTGAGCGTCAGCTGTTTGCTGAGACCATTCGTGGGGTGCCCCTAACTGATCAAGTGGGGGTACCTCACTTTTGCGTCCGTGAGCCTCCCCCAGAAAAATTTCTTGAAGAGCACACCGGAGGGCAACAGTCACTGGTTCCTCGCTACTTCCTCCCCCTGGTGGAAGGAGTAGCACCATGTCTCTGAAGCAGACCTTTACCCGGTCACCCGCGGCATGGATGCGGTAGACCAGGCGGCCAGGACCTTTTCCGCGGTCCACTACTTGGCGAATGGCACGCTCCCTTTTGGGCTTAAGGGAGGCAATTTTTACTAAATCCCTCGCCACACAGTCCTTGTCCCTACGTACTTGCGAGGCTTCCGCTGGGAAGCGAGCAATGGACAATGTCTCTTTCCTCAAAGTCTCTGTTTCACCTGGCAGGGGGTAAAGGGTAGATACCTTACCACTGTGGTGATTCACGGTAGCCAACAGGTCCTCGGGGACGCTGTCAGTTCCCACCTCGGCTGTATCGGGACCTGTCCCCGGCACTTCTGGGACAGTCCACTTACTGGCTTGAAACTCGGGAGCGTTGGATCCCGGTCCTGGGACCATTTGAGTCGGAGCGCACGGGCTCACACTCGGTTCAGGAGCCGTAACTCTGACCTTTTTCACGGCCACCTCCATCGGAGCCTGTGGGGGGCAAGGGGGTTCCTTACCACTCTGCTGGCTTGCAATGGTTTTCTCTTCTTGTGGAACACTGTCAGGTATCTGCGGTGCTTCACCTGACACCACGACAGAGCTGACTGTTCTCTTCAACTGAACGGTAGGTGGTAGATACTGGTCCACTCGCATGGCGGAACAGCTTTCTTCTAGGGGGAACACCTCCCCCTGTGATTCCTCTGTCTCACTGCTGGGGTGGTTCGCCGGTAGGCGCATCGCCACCGATGGTTCGTCCTTTTCCGTAGCTGGCTGGGCCTCAGTTCTTCCCGCTTGGTTGCAACAGGGAACCAGGGCAGCCTTGTCTGTCAGCTCCTCCACCTCCGTGGTTGAGGTAGAGCAAGTAACAGCATCTTCATCTCTGTGTTCTGCCATCTGAGATTCCTGCTTGGGATCTGGGACTGTAGACTGCAGCAGCACAGGCTTTAGAAACTGTGCTCCGCAACAAGCACACTTGGGACCCCAGGTCGGTTTGCCACCTGGGAAGTCACACTGGTCACAAACACATCTTATGCACCCGTCATCCTCCACCACTGCCACCCGCCATTCTATTGGTAGCCTAAAGGGGTTAAAGTCCATACCACCAGATAGCTTCAAATCCTTTTGTAGACACGGGCACAGAAGAAAGGGTATTTTCCCTCCTTTTGTCCGCAATGCTCCATACAACTGCGGGTGTGTTTCTCTACAATCTGTACTGTCTTTAGTGGGAACAGCGGTTGCTGATCGCTGTTCACTGGGCTTGCTCCCACTGGTGGACTGTAGCAGCACGGGTTGCAGGGTCGGCGCCCTGCAGCAGACACATAAGCGTCCCCAGGCCAATTTACAACATGGGCAGTCACCCTGGTTACAGAAACATTCCAGGCACCCATCCTCGTTCGCGTCGTCCAACCGCCCCTTTATCAGGCACGTCAAAACATCAAGGTTCATACTACCCAACGGACTCAACGCTTCTGTCATACACGGGCACACCAAAAAGGATACGCACCCGGCTTTAGTCGGCCAGAGTCCATATAACGGTGAGCAATTTTCTTTGCCCCCAGTACTTTCTTTGATGGAGACAGCAGTTAGGGGTGAAGGCTTACAGTACTTGCTCCCCCTGGTGGAATCTGAAGGAGGAGCTCGCTCTATCACTGAGTCACTCACATTGCGGGGGCGGAGCTTAGGGTTTCCCGCCAAACCCGGCCAGTTTGCAACATTTTCCCGCGCGGGCGGGAAATCAGCACGTGACTTCTTCATGGCGAACAAAAATAGCACAATTTAGAAAAAAAATATACCGGGCACCCCAGGTCTATCTCAGCAGCGCCTCCAAATGTAACGGGTATTCCCCCCCCCAATCGCAGATATAGTGTGGGGTGCAAGGAACATACGGTGTTACCATAGGTGTGGTGCATTACCTGTTGGCTCACAGGAGGGCTGAGCTTCCGCCACGGGGAACCTGGGGTAATTATACTAGGGGTGATCACTTACAACATCTTCTCGGTACAGCGCCTCCACCTGCGATGGCTCCCACCAGAGGGGGAGTGGTTCCTCGCAGGACAATCAATAATACCATACACAGTGCTTTATATAACGAAGGACTTTACTAACGACTAATAATGATAACCTGTGTCTCTCTCACGGTGAGACACTAACAGTGACGTCTCGCAGTACGATTCCCAAACACTAGGTGATCCCACCCAGTGTCCCAAGAACCCCACCCAATGTCCCGTACTCCTACAGAGATAGTCAATGGGTGACTGCGCAGTCACTAAGAACCTCTAGGCCTGTTGGTGCACATGTGATGGTATAATACCTGCCGAGCACTCCGGTGCTCGGGTCAGCAACAATCTTCTCAAAGGGTCAGACGTGTGATGAATCCGTCTGATCCTCCAACCGAACTCCTTGCACGTGCGAACCGCTAAGGCGGTCCCACTCTGGAATCGTCTCTGAGGACCCCAACGTGGGTCCAACCGCTTCCACAGGAACAGCAGCAGCCGCTGTGTCCCTATCTATATAAATGGTACTAACGTGACAGGAACCCTAACCTAGGGCCTGTCCCTGTAGTACAGCAACCTGTAGTGGCTTGGGGAACTCCTAGGGCCTGCAGGGGTAATGACCTGTCCCACTCCCCCAACTACCCAAGTCCCTTCGGTAAGTGATCTGGAATGGACTAGAGTACTCTTCCATGCAGTACTTGGGCGTCTACCTACTGTTGGCTAGCCTAGTGCAGATCCTCTCCAGAATTCCTGCTCTCAGTTACCAGTTTATCCCTTCAGGCATCCTACCCCTAGCGCTACCTCAAGGTGACTAGAACAGCTATAGCCCTTCTCCAGACCCACTACTCTCTGACTAGTCCCAGCGCCTACCGCAGCAAGCTGTAGCTCACTTTTGACTGCAGCCAACGTGCTGCGCAACAAGGTGCCTGCCTGTCAGACCTCACAGCACTGACAGCCGTGACTCTGACAAGGCAGCACTCTATGCTAAAGGGCAGCGTCCCTATCTCGGGCCTCCCTAAGCACTTACCCACTAAACTAGTGGGGCGTTGGGGCCTACCTGGGGTGTAGGTACCTATATGGGGCAGAAGCTGCACTCGCTCCCCGCACCCTACTTCCCTACAGCTCCCTGACTCCAACTCTCGGTAACCTTCCTTTCCCCAGCTCCCACTAATGTAAGTGGCAGGGTCCCTATCCTGAGGGCTGCCCCTGGCAACACTCACCTTACTGGGGAGCTGAGCTATCTCGAGCCCTGGGGGTGCTGGCCTAGTACAGGGAGTCCCTGACTCCTGTACCCTACCTCCTTCCCTGGGCTGCTCCGGTCTCTGACTGATCTAACGTGCACCAAGCCCGCCAAATGTATCTCTTTTTCCAGGGGTCTCCTAAGCCCTATTGGCTCCCTGGGGTCACATGGGGCTCGCAAAGGCTCTTGGGATATGTAGTCCCAGCTCCGAGCCTTCCCTGGTAGGCTAGGGGTTCGCGGGCTTTTCCCTACCTTCACTGCGCTTGCGCAAGCTTTCCCGGGCTGCCTCGACCTTCCCTCAGCTCTCCCTGCTCTCGCGCGAGCTATCCCTGTCTCGGGGGCTGTCCCTGCGCCTACGCATCCCTGCGCATGCGCAACAGTATCCTCAATGGCGGCGCCCTGCTTGGCCGGCCGCCGGGACCTTAGAGACGCGATCACGGCCTTAGCAACCGCCCGATCGCGTCCCCGGCAACCGGCCGCAGGCAGGAGAAGCCGCGCTGCTCCCTGCTCCAGCCCCCACCCTTGGAAGCAGCCGTCGGGTCTGTCGGCACCCGCGACCGAGCTGCTCAAGGGGAGGGGGGTCTCCAGGAGCCACGGGAGCTCCAGGCTACATACACATCTTCAGCGCAGTACAGCGTCTGGAATATTGTAGTTTTCCCTAGCAAAGCAAGCAACAGTCCATGGTGGCAGTGTCTTCCTTCCCTGTTTTACTGTACTGTACATGGCATATATATTTTCATTTTCTAAACCTAGGGGCACAATATCGTGAGAAACAAATGGATTGGTAAACCATTTTTAGTACAATCTTTACCAGAGGATTTACCGAACCTTGAAGTGTTGATGCTGCAGATTTATGGCTTTTGTGACAAAGGAGAAGGTGTGTGAAATTCTCTGAGGAACACAATACTGTATATTCATTTCCTTCACTTAACGCATATTTACACAATACTCTTTTGAATTTCCCCTAAAGCACTTTAAGCTTGTTATACTGCAGAATGCTTTACCATGGTACTCGTTACTTCTCTTACTGCCACACAAGAAACGGATAACGTCAAATATATATGGTTACGGAGATATGGAATTAGTAGCTTGAGTTTCCAGGTAATTTCGCCCCAAGAGGCTAAATTATATTAAAAATCAGTTTGTTGGAAAAATATGTTGCGGCAGTCTGATGCCGGAAAGCCTCTTAAAGCCCCTAATTGATGTCCTGTCGCCTTTCTAGATGATGTCATCAGTAAAGCACAGGATTCAATTTCCACGCTGCATATTTATGTAAAATAATGAAGCATTAATATAAACCGTTACATCTTGTGAAGATATACAGAAAGAAAATATTAAGAGGGTTGATTCTTCTCTTTGTCTGTCTGTCTGTCTGTCTGTCTGTCTCTCTCTCTCTCTCTCTCTCTCTCTCTCTCTCTCTCTCTCTCTATATATATATATATATACAGTAGATAGATATTTGTATCTCTCTTCTCTCCTTCCATTCCTCTTTCTACAGAACAGGGTAAAAATGATTACCAAATTATGAGTATTTAAAAACAACCACTCTATCCAGCTGCTCTACCTATTTCTTTTTCATCTGTTATCTTGGAGGCCTAGATTTACCAAACGTTGATATTGATATTGCTGTGCGTTAATGGTAAAAGAAAGAAGAGAAGAGATTTTACTGCCGTGTTTACTTTAAATATCACAGCAATAAATGTGGGCTATATGTAGTGCCAGGGATAGCTAGTTAGCATGCAAAATAACAAAAGGGGTTACACCATTTTCTACCATATGGTTTTGTTATGAAGCCTATTACATAACCCTATGGTAGAAAAGTGTGATATCCCCAATCTTCCTTCCCGAAGCACATCGTTGGCGCTGATTGACGCAGATCACTATGAGTTAACGCTTATTTGTATCATTAGCAATAATTAACGCTTAATTACTACTTCTTTGCTATAGACAAGTGAGATTGAATATTGCAAACCACTTATGAAAATATATTTCTTCATAAATGCGGTGGAAATCCGAACAAATATTGTTGCTATTGCACATTTTTATCAACCTTTAGTAAATCTAGAGCTAAGTGTCTCCTTCACAAACATAAACTTCCCACTAGACTTGAATCATTTTATAAAACTTCACACCATTAACATGATTATGTAAAGCTCTCTACTATGCAGGCATCTGTGGCTCAATGAATGCTAACAGGGGGGGGTGTACGTTTTGTTAGTTGTGTTTCCTTAACTTTCGGGTATCCTTAAATACTGAGAATGTCATATTAAGTGACACAGTTTTACATCTGAAGCATACAGTTTGTAGTTCCTGTAGCCTTTTTTCATTGCAAAATTGCAAACTGACTTGCTATATTGCACGTGGTACAGTATCTTATTGTTATATATCCATTTCGGTTCTGCTATCTTTGTATTGCATAAAGTCAAAATAAACGTTCCGTGCAGATGGTTATGTACTTAATCGTATGTCAAATTCTTAATCCATTGTGTAAACACAGAATTAATATTCTATTCTCACACAACAGCTGCATGGACCAAATCTCTCTCCAACATTAACTCACAGAAAAGTTAAAAGAAACTGGAATGAGCTCCATAACTATGTCTCAGTTCCTAAATTCCCTCCATATTATTACGGAGAATGTTTTATGGTATGTTGAGGAATACTTCCTGTGCATGTAAGGTACTTATTTGTATTTTTTACATTTGTTTTTTAATTGTGTCTTAATGTTCCTTTAATATGATTTTGTATTTTTTTGCCCAATATGAGGTGTATTCGTTAAACTGCAATGCTGCCGATCGGGGCACTAACGCACAGAAATTCACATTGCCGTTAGTGGGAGTTATGGGTGAGGGCAGTTTAAGGAAAAAACATATGTTTCCCTCCTTTCTTCCTGGGCGTGTGCTGGTCCATCCTCTTATTTCAACAATGTGATCTCACGCATCTCTTTTTTTCCTTTGCCATTTCTAAGCTTTCATAATATTTTATCCTTATATGATTCTCCATCTTCAATAGTTTTTTCAGCTTTCTTAGTGTTTGAGGACACCAAACACATGCTCAGCAGCCAATTTGGCCTTTTCTGCTTAGTAGCATGTGAAAATGAAATTGGTATCCTCTCTTTGGGACCTTTTCACTAAACTTCAATAAGTGCCTTAATGATTGGTAAGTGCGATTTTACATGTTTAGCTATTCACAAAACTTCGATAACATGGCATCAAGTTTGGCAGGGAATTACTTCTCTACCGAACTTGATAAAATCACATGATACATCCACCAATCCAATTCGTGGATGTACCACGTGATGTCTTCCCTTTTTTGGAGTAATGTGATGTCACCACCAAGGGAGGGAAGCCCTCCAATCAGGTACCATATGCTTCCCTCCCTTTAAGGTGGCGTCACATCGCATAAAAAGGGAAGGCATTGCATGGTACATCCACCAATCTGATTAGTAGATGTACAGTACAATTTGTCAGTCAAATGTGACATTACAAGCCTTATATAAGCCCCTGCACGTCTCATTTCACTGCAAGAAGACGGCAAGTCAACATCTGCGGGACCTGTTGAAGAGAAGAAAGATGATAAGAAGAAAGAAGATTTACTCACCGGGGAATCCTCTTCAAGCAACTCAGGATTGTAGACTTCTGTGCATCATGCTGTTCTTCAAGATGAGGATCATTTCTTCATGGGTCAAGATTTGTTGGTGCCACATTTGGATGAGGAGGATGAAATCCTTTATCCCAGCAATGGTAAGAAACACATTGATTGTATTTTATTTAAATGTGTCTTTTTTTATTTTTAGGTAAACCCATTGATTGTCAATGTGGTTATCTGTGTCCATGTTGAGGGTATAGATAACGATAGTGATATTCAATGGGTTTCCTGACTAGTGTTTATTGTAATGTCAATTTTATTTTATTGTGTATTGATTTTTTTCTACACAAATGGGCAAAAGCGCCATTAGCCACTTTTGCCCATTTGTGTGTGTGGTGATGGGGTAGAGAGGGTGGAGGATTAAGCTACTTGCCATTGGGAGGGTGGTTAGGCCTCCTGAGTGGATAGCAGGGGATGGGGGTTAACCCCTTGATTTCTACCCACTAAGGTAATTAAGGGGTTACTGTCCAGTAGCTGGTGTTTTTATTTTTATGTTGGTGCCATGGAAGACTAAGATGAGGATGGCCTTCATCTTGGCAGGGGTAATACAACTTTTATTTACTATAGAGTTACTGGCTATTAGTTTATTTTTAATGCTCAAATGCGCGATTATCCAGATTAGGGCATAGATAACCACAGTGACTATGAATGGATTAAATGGATAAAATATATATTTTTTATGGTATTGTATTTTATATTGTATGTCATTTTATTGCAATGTATTGTCTGTTTAAATGGGCAAAAGCGCTATTATCCATATTTGGCTAATAGCACTTTTGCCCATTCCGGTCTGGTGGTGGTAGTGGCTCTGGGGGTAGAGGTTAGGCTTTGCAGGAGGGGTTAACCCTTCATTACCATAGTCATTATAACCACTAAAATAAGGGAAGGGATAATCCCACCCAGGATGCCTAAGCACCCACCCTGTGGCAATTGTGAAGGTGGCATTTGGCCCTGGTGGGTGTTTAGGCCTAGGTTGTGGGCTGGGTTAACCCCTTCATTACCTTAATGGTAGTAATTGCTAAGGTAATGAAGGAATTAACCTCTCCCACAACCCTCCCAGGAGGCCTAAACACCCGCCCAGGAGGCCTAAACACCCTCCCAGGGGAAAATACAACCTTCACCCACAGCCTCTACCACCTCAAACTTGTTTATAGCTATTTAACAAGCGACAAAGAAGCCCAATGCTACATCCAATATGACAAAAATACACAGAAAAATACTTATATATTCTCTTGAAAAAGGGTCATTTAGTTTAACCCTTTGGCCAAAACATTGTAAGCCTGTGAGCCACGACAAGGCAGACCCTGTTCACAGGTCGTAACAATACCAGATAAAATACTAATATACCTCTATTAGGATTAACATTCTCATTTATCTCTATTAGGAGGGAGAAAGACCAACATTGGATCTATATCCAGTAGAATGAAAAAGACCTGCTGACTTGGGAAGTGGGGAGGGGTGAGCTATTTAACCCCTTCATTACCTTAACGGTTAGCCACTAAAGTAATGAAGGAGTGTTTTCATTTTAATTACGCAGTATTGAAGCTGGGGGTTTCTGGAGCTGAACTGCCTTTCTTTCATGTCCGGGGACTCCTTGCTTTCAGAAGTACAGGCTCCAGTATGGAGTGCCGGTATCTCCTAAATGTTTACAAGTCACGTGGGCTGTGACGCGGGTCTTTTAAACTTGCAGGAGATACCGGCTCACGATACGTTGGCCCGCACTTTGGGAAGCAGAAGGTCCCCAAAACTGAAATGAATGCAGTTCAGCTCAAGAGACCCTCTGCTTCGATACTGTATTATTAAAATAAAAACAAAAACTGCACAATCGCCTGTTAGAGCTGTGCAGGGAGATGCAACTCTCTCTGTGCAGCTCTTCCATACTGCTGGAGCAAAATCAAGCGATAAGTTCATTTAGCTTGTCAAGCAAATAAAAACTTGTGCGGTCTGGCATTATTTTGACAAACGGTGAAAAAAACAAGATTTTCTTTAGTGAATACCATTTTTATACAAATGTTATACCATTCGGTAGGAACATGCCAATCCGATCGATGTTGCAATAAGCTTATTGAAGTTTAGTGAATAGGCCCTTTAGTCTTGCTTACCTTTCCTATTTTTTTGTCTTGCATTCTGCCATTTACTGTATACAGTACGCTTATTTTGTTACTCAGCATATTGACAGCACCAGATGCCTCAAATTTTAGGTATGTTGTGTCTTTTATAAATACCATAAATGAATCTGGAACCATCAGACTACAACAATCAATTCTAGTTGCATTCCATCTGTCCTGGACTGGCTGTGATCCATAGGTAATCAACAGTACATTTATAAATCACTGTTACATATATACATACATATAGATTTGCAATAAGAATGTTTTAACCATCATATAGTCTGCCAAAAAGCCATGAAGACATCTTAGCCCCTGCTCGAGAAGATTTTAGTCATATTAGTTAAAATAGAGCTAAACTATTGTCTGGCACCGGGGAAGATACATTGAATTTGGTTCTGTCAATCTATCTATCCATCCAACCTTTATTTAATTTTTTATTTTCAAAGTCTTGAAACCACCAGAAATGTCACCCCATTCCCAACTAATCCTTTTCAATAAACACTTGTGTTTAATTGAAGACACATGGCCAAATTAAGTCATCCTCTGTATTCCTGCACACCTAGAAGAGGAACTTAAATGCAGATTCAGCATACTTTAAATTGTAAATTATATTTGTCTTGCAATTACAGCAAGAAGTAACATTCTCACTGAATAGCAGACCCAGCAAGAATATGGGAATGTTTATACTTCAGCAAATGTGCAGGTTAGAAAACACCTAGCTGTGTATATAAAGACATACAGGAAAATGAAAGGCTTTAATAAACTAGACCAGATCTTTTAAAACGGAGTCTTGGCAGGATATGGCAAATTTAAGAAAGTTATTTCACCCTCAACTGCTTTTTCTTGGCTCTCGGGAAAAGTGTATCTTCATATGCAAACAAATTCAAACGCAAACTGAGTACAAGGGATGATATTGCAGCTTCTCTAAAACGACATCATGATAATAATGTCATTATTATTGCAGTAATAATAATAAGTGATCGTAAGTTAATAGCGGCCACAAGTGTAGTGTAAATAACTGTAATGAAGGATAATAGGCTTACTCTATAGAGTCCAAAAAGTTTGCTCACAACAGTCCTGCTGCTGTTAAAGAAAAATTGAAATGCTACTGGAAATGTGACCTCAGATACAAGAGAAGACAAAGAAGCCCAGTGCATACCAAACATGACAAATTATTTAATTCGTTTATATATTTGTTGTGCATTTGCGGTCACATTACAAGAAGCCTTCAGGTTGGTACTATTGCAAATCACTCTGAGAGGTGCAGGCTCACTACGGGCCACATGGCACTGACCTCTGTTAAATCAGGGCAAATTACATGACGTTATTTAACTAGCTATATTTTCTCAACCCAGGGGGAGCATGTAGGAGAAAACTCAACAAAAAGGAAACACACTAAGTGCAGACAATATTGTTCAAGTGTGAGATAATGTGATGCTTGGCCTCTATGTGCTGCCTACTCACAGAATGTCAGTAGGATAAGTACAGTGGCGGGATATGTAGAGTCTGGTGGGTCCCTCTGGACGTAAACCGGAAGCGGCTGGGACTGGGATGTCAGTAGCAAGTGTACATGGAAAGATAAAGACAGACCTCCATGGTGCAGATCAATGGTAAACAGATAAACTTTATGTAGTAATAAAAACTGTGCACTCACAATGTTTAAAATCAATATAAGCGTTTTGTCACTATATAAGTGATAGGAAGGTAAGGGTGGTTGCCGCAGCTCACCGCACCGCCGATGTCCCGGACAGTTCTTCTCCGCAGGCTCCCTGTGTTTACACCATAACAGTGTGGGGATCTCCTGCTGCGGTATCTCCGGCGCGCCATGTCACTTCCGGTGGGCACGATCAGCTCCGTCGCATCACTTCCGGTTCGGCAGCAGATTGACAGCTCGCGGGCACCAATCCTCTCACCTCCTGGGCGGGTCCACTCTACGCGTTTCGCCAATGAAATGGCTGGCTTCGTCAGGAGTATGGACCCCCCCCTTCTAGTGTTACCTTATATACCTTGTTTAATTGCTGGTATTATTAACCCCTGCAGTGCTGGTATGAGGTCTATGAGCATGGTTGGATGTGTTCATATTATCATTGTAAAAAAACCAGGGTTAAAGTTGGGGGATATGAAATACAAGTCCACAGATTATATTAATTAATTAATTTATTAATTAGGTTGTTGGGAGTGGGGGGGAAAGATACGAGATATACAAAAATCGCAAAAAATGTGTCGACTAAAAAAATAAATAAATAAATATACTTAATCAAAAATGTGAAGCAATTTAAAAAAAAATTATAGTAAAAGTGTTTAAATAAAGTTCAGTAGTGTAAATAGATCTAAGTCCATCTGCATAATAATGAGGATGTGAATACATCCCAAGGCAATGCTCCAGCACACTAAATGATCAGCATAGTTATAGCTCTTATTAAAGGGATAGTGTAGTAGCAGCATAGAGTTTCATTACAATCCTAATGTTTGGGTTATAATAGTTCTGCTTATTGCACATGTTTATATAATACTTCAAAAAAACTCTGATCCTTTCTGAACCGGACCTAATACACAGACTCTTCCTAAATGACACTGAGATTAAAAGTGTTATATATATAAAAAACATTTATAAAAAACATGTAAACAGCATATAAACATATATAAACGACGCATATGGAAACGGAGTTTTCTTGTTCACCTACGGAGGGAGGGGGTGAATGGAAAGGAAAGAAAGCCACATTAGAATACATATGACAATACATATAGGATTCGTATAAAATTAGTATAAAAAAAAGTTAGTATAAATTTTTTTTTTAAATTTAATATAAAAAGCATATAAAATTAGTGCAAGGATTTTATTTCAGAAAGGGGGCCACGTCTATCTCCATGTTTAGTCCTCTGGGATGGAGGGATCTCAATTTGTGGATCCAGAAGGACTCTCTTTTGATAAGTTCTAAGTTCCTATCTCCTCCACGCCAGTGCTGTTTGACTAATTCTATGGGCATATACGTTAGTCCTTTGGGATCCCCATGATGTTTTTCTAAGAAATGGTTCGGAACACTATGAGTGACTAGTTGCCTCTTAATGCTGCTAAGGTGTTCTAATATCCTGGTTCTTACTGGTCTTTCTGTTTTACCCACGTACTGCAGCTTGCACGGGCACTCAAGGACATAGATTACGTGATCTGTCCTGCACATGATTCTGTCTGAAAGACTTCGTTTGTCACATTTGAACAGAACTCAGTTTTTTTATCTGTTTTGAATTCACATGCCCTGCATTTGTTGCAGCCGAAAAAACCTTTTCCCGTTTGGAGCCAGCTATCAGGATTCGTGTCACTCTTTTTCAGTGCACTTGGTGCCAATCTGTTTTTGAGGTTATTTGCCCTTCTGAAGATGACATTCGGCTTCTCAGGAATGGCATCACCCAGAATAGGGTCATTTCTGAGAATGTCCCAGTGTTTGTGAATAATGTTCCTTATAACCTTAGCTTCCCCACTATAATTTGTGAGGAAAGCAAAGTCAAATTTCTCATTTCTCCCTTTCTTCTTATCCTTTGTTTTAAGTAAATCCTCACGATTAATACCCTCCACTCTCCTTATGTCATTGTCCAGCTTCTCTTCCCTGTATTCCTTCTCTATAAATCTTTTTTTTCTGGGACATCGGCGGTGCGGTGAGCTGCGGCAACCACCCTTACCTTCCTATCACTTATATAGTGACAAAACGCTTATATTGATTTTAAACATTGTGAGTGCACAGTTTTTATTACTACATAAAGTTTATCTGTTTACCATTGATCTGCACCATGGAGGTCTGTCTTTATCTTTCCATGTACACTTGCTACTGACATCCCAGTCCCAGCTGCCTCCGGTTTACGTCCAGAGGAACCCACCATACTCTACATATCCCGCCACTGTATTTATCCTACAGACATTCTGTGAGTAGGCAGCACATAGAGGCCAAGCATCACATTATCTCACACTTGAACAATATTGTCTGCACTTAGTGTGTTTCCTTTTTGTTGTGTTTTCTCCTACATGCTCCCCCTGGGTTGAGAAAATATTGTTTGATCATCTGGGACCAGTCAAGACAGTCCCTTCCAGAGGGTCTGAGCAGGGGGTTACAACCTTTATTATATTTTCACTATTACACTATTTTTAGTTAAAAAAAATTCTTTAAGATCACTATATGTGTGTTATTCATATTCACTGTATTTTAAGTGATCACTAGTATTTAATTAGCGCCAGTTTTTTCACCAATCACGTTGTCACGTTATTTAACTAGCTAGCAGACGTTATTTTACCTGAGTTTAACATGTATCCACTACGCAAATTATATGCAAAGACAACGTCTGTCACCGAAAGCAGTATTGTAGCAGTAAATGCATCAGCATGTCTCAGCAGGTACGTTAATAACGCACAGACATGTTAAGTAATGCAATGCACATTACAAATAATGCACTATCACGTTCCAAACATGTAACAAATGTGCATTACCTAAATGTAACGCCCATGTGCATGCTAAAATGTAATTAAATTCACAACTTATAAGGAAACTTGAAAACCCTTTTAGCCTGATGCTGCATGTGTAAAGATAGTTCAGGAAACTTCCACCTCTGCTGCTTCTGCTGCTGCTGCTGGTCAAGCAATAGGCTTATGACCATCATCTTTACAGATACAGAATTAGAGTTACTTATAAATGGTATAATTGAAAACCATGCTAAGTGTGACAATGGGGGTAGCTGGCCTTGAAAATAAAGGTCCAAACCCGGCTGGCTGCCCCTAGGAACTGTGGGTATTGGACAAAGATGGTTTGCTCTTGGGCCCAGTAAGATAATATACTGTTTCCATGTGATCATGTTCCCATATACAGTATACGGTCTCCTGCAGGGTTATTGGCTAGGGATTCCAAGTGTGGTTAGGATTCCCCATAAAAGATAGCTGCAGGAAAGGGACTTTGGGAGGGGAATGGTCGAAGTTAGAAAACCCATATAGTTAGCCCCATGTGTATTTGGGCAGGACTCCACTGCCCCAAAATGTATTACTGGTATTTGTTGTGATTTTCCCTTTACGGGCATGCATTTAACCAGGGATTTTGGGTGCATGAGTTTTAAGAGGGATTTTGCAGGGAAACTGTTGTCAGAAAATGCATACAGGGTCGGTGACCAAAATGACCGGTTCCCCGGTAAATCTATCCGACAATCAGGCATGATTTGTGGATACATGTGTGCACATTGGCCCCATCAATATCTCCCCTTAAAAACGTAACCGTGACTCACCAGTAGGGTACAGCACACCCTGGGAAGGAAAGTGAGCCATGGTGAAATGTGTTCCAGTATACTTAGAAAAGGGGTCCCTGGTTTAGAGGGTACCCCACGCACCGGTATGACTCCCCGCAAACAGTGTAGGCTTTGTGGGTACCCGTCTGTACATAACGACGGGGTGGGCTATGGAAGTCTTTGTTTTAATACTAAATAACAACAACTTACCTGTAAATTTAAAACTAACTTCAGATTATAGTAAAAAAATGATTACCTTCTTAGACTTGAAAATCATCAAGTATGATAATAATGAAATTCAGACCACTGTATTTCATTAAAAAAAATGGCAACTAATAGCTTACTAGCAGCTACAAGTCAAAATCCACCGTCTAATAAAGGGGATTCTGACAGGACAGTATTTATGTCTTAGAGGTAACTGTTCAACAAAACAAGAGTTTCGGAAACAAGCTTGTGACTTAAAAGAAAGATTTCTCAATCGTGGCTATTCTTTAGCAAATCTAAGACGTGCCTATAATCGAGCTTATAACAGTGACAGGGACACATTACTGTGCATCTGGGCCTAAGTTGAACAGTAATATCTTGAAAGGATTAGAACTACACGATTAATTCTTACAAAACAGATTAGTGTAATTATTTAAACATTAACTTTTTATAATTTTACCAATAATGTTGTTAAAAAGAATACATTTAAGTTAATTTAATGAGTTAAAATTATCTACTAAAGCCCCCAGTGTTAATACAAACATATTCATCCAATAATTAAAAATGATTTGTCAGGTTACATACTGACCTATTTTACACTCTTACCATATTTACTGAGGTTGTTAAGGCTATACACATTGTACTGTTGATATGCCAAAGGCAATTTGATCACTTTGATCAACATACCAGAGGATTTTTGAGTATCAGCTGTATGACACCTACAACTTTTCTAAGGAAGGTTGGATGGCAATCTGTTCCACCAATAAACAATGTTAAATTTGAAAGACTTGTTTCTCTAACAACATGCACTGTACCACATTCAGTAACAAGATGTTTTAGGATGTGCACATCCACATTAGGGGTAGAACATGTCATGCCACTCAGGAGTTGTCATAAAAGGCAAATGAAATACTGCATGTGCATACCTGTATACACTCTGATTTTCTGTGTCTCACTAATTTGTAGTCGGTCTCCTTGATTTTTTAGCATCAGAGGTTTCACAGACTCCAATGGTCTCACTGATTTAAATCAGTACTTGTTCATGAAAATGCTATCTCTCGATCCAAAATCTCTACATCCCACCAATGGTCCCTAGAGGTTGACATCTTTGTCTCTCTCCATCTTGTCTCTTCCTGCAACTAATGGACACCAACAAATACAGTATAATCTAGGGGATGTGGATAAAGTTTTTTTCAGCTCAGAAAAGAGACAGAAGGGGTTTGTCAACTTAGGTCTGAATGACGGCCTCAGTTCAGGAAGTTTTCTTAGTAACAGGTGAATCTGAATATTCACACTGCTGGCTTCCTCTTGATATTCTGAATGTGTATCTAAGTACAGCTAAACCCCGTTATAACGCGCCTCGTTATACCGCGATTCGGTTATAACGCGGTTTTCCCGTGGCTCCCGTTTTTAAAAAAAAAAAAAAAAAAAAAAATTTTTTTGAAAAAATTTTTTTTACATTTTTTTTTTTGCACACTGCACACACTCACTGCACACACACTGCTCATTGCTCACACTGCCACACTGCACACACACTGCACACTGCACACACACTGCTCATTGCTCACACTGACACACTGCACACACTCACTGCACACACACTGCTCATTGCTCACTGCCACACTGCACACACACTGCACACTGCACACACACTGCTCATTGCTCACACTGACACACTGCACACACACTGACCACACTCACGCACACTCACACACACTTACGCACACTCACGCACACTTACAGACACTCACACACACTCACACACACACACACACACACACACACACACACTTACACACACTTAGACACTCACACACACTCACACACACTTACACACACTTACACACACTTAGACACTCACAGACACTCACACACACTCACACACACTCACACACACTTACACACTCACAGACACTCACACACACTCACACACACTTACACACACTTAGACACTCACAGACACTCACACACACTCACACACACTCACACACACTCACAGACACTCACACACACTCACACACACTTACACACACTTACACACTCACAGACACTCACACACACTCACACACACTTACACACACTTACACACACACTCAGACACTTACACACACTCACAGACACTTACCCACACTCACACACCCATATACACACACACACTTTCTCTCCCATATATACATACACACACACTCTCTCACTCTACACAGACGGGCCGCGACCAGCACCACCACCCGCTCCCCCCCCCTCCTCCCGCGCAGGCAGCGGGAGCACCGGGGACAGCGGTGGGGAGAAGAAACCCCCCGCTACAACCTCCATGCAGGCAGCATGGTTCTGAGGTAAGCGGCGACCTGAGGGACATCCCCACTCCCATCTCCTGCCCCGCGGCCTGTCCCGAGGTGACAGGGGGAAGCGGGGACAGGAGGGACATCCCCGCTCCCATCTCCTGCCCCGCGGCCTGTCCCGCGGTGACAGGGTGAAGCGGGGACAGGAGGGACATCCCCGCTCCCATCTCCTGCCCCGCGGCCTGTCCCGAGGTGACAGGGGGAAGCGGGGACAGGAGGGACATCCCCGCTCCCATCTCCTGCCCCGCGGCCTGTCCCGCGGTGACAGGGTGAAGCGGGGACAGGAGGGACATCCCCGCTCCCATCTCCTGCCCCGCGGCCTGTTCCGAGGTGACAGGGGGAAGCGGGGACAGGAGAGACATCCCCGCTCCCATCTCCTGCCCCGTGGCCTGTCCCGCGGTGACAGGGGGAAGCGGGGAGCGGAGGGACATGCCCGCTCCCATCTCCTGTCCCGCGGGATGAATATGCGCTAAAGCGCGGCGGCCATTTTTTTTTCTCGCGACCCCGTTAGTAACGCGGTGGTCTCGGGGTGGACCCCGAGACCCGCGTTATAACGGGGTTTAGCTGTATTTACCACTCTGTGGCTAGTATTGGTTTTATAATTGTATTGCCATGCTTAATTAAACTCTCCTCTATAATTACAGGGTTTGGTACAAGTAGTAGACAGCATTGGCTAAATTTACATATGTTAGTTTGTTGTTGTCTGTTCTCATTAGTTTGGTGATTAACTATTTCTTCAACTGGAATTATACCTGATACTGTAGTAGTTTACTCCACGTATACACTTCCTCCAGGCTCTTGATTGCAGGAAACATTTAATTTTATCATTGTTATTTTTGTATTCTTATACATTTTACTTTCTTTTTTTTTTTTTTTTTAATCTGGCACATTTCTGAACATTACTGTGCTTGTATATTTATTATCTTAATTTTGCTATTTACATAAATACTCGATGATGCTAATATCATATGGCATATATAAAGACACCAGCTATGGGGACACAAATACTGTACATATGCAAAGGTTTTACTGATTTGCCGTGAACCCTGCCTTGAGAAAGGCCATTGATGTGTGTGTCTTTGTGTTTATATAATTTACAAAGTTCACATATAGAACAATTAGAAATCTTTTACTTACATAATTTCATTTTAATCAACTGTTCCATTTGTGCTCTTTTAATTTTTTGTTGATGTTAAGATTCATAGTAGTTAATCAATATTAAAACACCTTTTTACAACGTAAAATACCTTTATATCATATTTGCTGCATCATTACTCTACTGTCCTAGAAACTCACTTTTGATGTTTATTGCTGGCCTTAAAGTGGTACATTAAATACACAAATGTACTGCATAGCAACCATAAATATCTCAGACAGTGGCTTAAATACTGTATATACTGTCTTATGATTTTTCATATACTGTATGAAACAACATTATACTGTACTGTAGTTAGAAACGAATTGCTTCAGCATATGTGTTTCTCTTTCCTTACAGGTTTGTATGTCTTCGTGCATTAACATATTAATGTAGATATTGTTTTACAGTAATTTTTTTATAAAGAGAATAAATGTTATGAAAGTATTATTATTATTATAACCAATGGCTGCATGAGTTTAAAGAGTTTAATGCCTGCCTGCAAGTTACGTCTCAGGAGCTTGCTACAGTACTTATCCCCCTGGGTAGTGTCCCTTTCTATGCATTATCTACATGACTACATGTATTTTTTTCGTTAACCAATGGCAAATGTTTGCTCAAATGACTGTAAGTACTTTTAATGTAGCACTCAGCATATTTTAAAAATGTTGTCTAAGTTGTTTAATATCTAACTCCTGTGAGCGAGGCTTTGAGTAGAGAATAAATGGCTTTTATAGCCCATTATAAGAAAAATGATACATGTGAGCCCTGAAATATTTGATGGCATCTCTCAGTCAGCTTATAGTTACAGCACTGTGTGCTTATCTTTTGCTTTGTTAAGCACTAACAGTGATGTGTCATCATGTCACGGTTCTTCGACTTTTTGACTTTCTGCTTTGCCTTTAGCAGTGACAGTGTTAATATGTACAATGATGTATTTGTGAAAATCAGAAAAGCAAGCAGAAGAAATGTAGCCTTTTCCCAGACACCCCTATGTAACCAATTTAAAATGATTCCATAGTTTTACAAGTTGAGCAAACTGCAAGAATTAAATGAGGTTGAACCAATAAAACAAGTGAGAAACAGGCAAATCTGCAACAGCTGCATTGAAATAAAGGTCTTCACGCTGGAGCTGGAAGTAAATTTGTTAAATGTAACAGGCATTCTTTGTTTCCAACGTACAGTTTGTTAATTAAATGATGTGATGACAGACTGCTACCACACTTACTGTAATCCTCTCCTCCGCCCTCAACATTATTACTTATCTTAGCTATTTAAAATTATCATGCAGTATATATATTTGTGTATAATAAATGCTTTATTATTTATCAAGTCTTATACTATATTATACTTTGTTTATTGACAATTTCACTTTGGGCCGCACATGTTAAATGAGATACTGGAGACTGATGAATAAAAGTTTTTTTGACTATAAACTAAATTTACTCCATATTCCATGTCCCGTAAAAACAGAGTGAATGGATGCTAACACAATGTAAAAACGTGCAAAATTCAGCATGTGTTTTCAAATGCTAGCACAATAACACCAAACAATAGGTATGTTATGACAGAAATCGCAGGTAAAAACTTTAGTAGAAGAAGTGAATGTGATATAATGTATGAGCACCTGATGTTTTAAAAGCACCTATCTCCAAGCAAAGGATTAGCAAGGCAGCATATTTAAATGATGTAATTGGTTCTTTGAACAATGAGAAGCTGCTTTGTTTGTTGTTGATTCTTTTTCTCTATTGGAAAAAAGTATCAGCAGTTTCACCTTTTGCACGAAAGGCTCACAAAAATGTGCATTAAAACATGACCCTGCTTCTCTTTCATTAAAGGTGGATTTGCTGAAATACCTCTGAGGCAGAGATCCATGCCACACTGGTCACAGAGTGCACCTGTGTTGACCCCTCTGGCAAAATATACCAGGTTTATTGGTATTAGATCAGATTAGATCTACTAGGGCCTCCCATTTCAGTCATGTGCCTGTCGGTCACTTGGGCATGTTGCTAGCTAAAGAGTGACTGCATAGTTAAAGCATCGCTTCACAGCCTGCAGCCGGATTTTAGCCAGGCTCAAAGGCCAAGGTCAGCTGCCAATCTTATAGGTGTCAAAGACCATTTTCTTTGTATATTCCTTGTGTCAGATCTTTTGGGTTTTGAAATAATAACATCTAAAACATGTATCCCATTCCCTACTCTATGGCAAATCCCATTGCCATAGACCCTTGCTTCACTAAGATATATATATGTATATATATATATATATACACAAATAGGTTTTACCAGATTGGAGTCCGGAAAAAACGAGACAGCACACAGTCTAGTAAGTCCAGTAGAACTATATTCAGTTTAACATGGCACCACATCCAACGTTTCGATCATCTAAACGTGACCTTCCTCAGGGTCGTGCGCACGTGCTGTCTCGTTTTTTCCGGACTCCAATCTGGTAAAACCTATTTGTATACATGTGCATATGGGCCAAGCATCAGCATTTTTTCTGTTGTTTACAGTGTGCCAACTGAATGTGATTTTTTCATATATATATATATATATATATACATACAGTATATATATATATATATATATATATATATATATATATATATATATATATATATATATATATATATATATATATATATATGACACGGTGTGCTCATTTGCATGTCATTTCCCAGAATCCATTGCTGCAGTGGAAGCACTGTATGCTTGGTGATAATGGTGAAAGGCAGGGTTGCATACCTTTCTAAGACATGTGAATGTGCTCACAAGTGATCTTTTTATTTTTGTGTGTGTGTGTTTGTGTGTGTTTGTGACAGATTTATTATAAATCATTCTTCCTGGCAATGCACAGGTTATTAAGTGTAGGGACCCTTGAAACGTGGTCTGCCGTGCAGTTGGTTCAAGGGCTTACAACAATTTGGCCAAAATGTTAAACTAAAAGACCATTTTATTTATTAGTTATTTACACATGTATATTTAGGCACTGTACCGTATATAAGTACCCTATTTATTAGTTATTTACACATGTATATTTAGGCACTGTACCGTATATAAGTTTTTCTGGATGTGCACTGAGCTTTGTCTGTGTTTTATGTTATGTCTCTGGTTTGAAATGTAAACTTCACCTGAAAGTTAAAAAAAAATTGGATCAATTACATTCAGTAGCTACAGATGTAGCCACCAGTATCTGAACACTTGTCTGGTGAAATACTGGGGCAATCTCCCAGTAATGCTGCAACATTTCTGTGAGATTCTGCAGCCAGACTAATGTACCATCGGCTTAACACAGCGGGAGTTCTTGAAGTCCCATTCAGTTTGAATGGGACCTTCAGGGAACCCCACTGTGTTAATCCGATGGGCCATTAGTCTGTCTGCAGAAATCTCACGGAAATGTTGCAGCATTACTGGGAGATTGCCCCATATTTTCCAAGGCAAGGGTTCGGATACTCATGGCTGCATCTGTACAAGGCACGTAATTTGTAAATAGAAAAGATTATTGAGAGGCAAGAATTCTGGTTACATACTGTAGTTTTTTTTCTTGATCTTCTATCTATTATGTTACATGGTACGTTACTGTAGTGACAGGCTTTGCAAATCAACATAAAATAGTTCTCAGATTTAATGTGATAGTGACAATGATTAAATGAGGATTAGGCTGAAAGCATTTCCCCAGAATTATTAATACAATACTAATCCAATTTTTGGCTTTAAGTACCCATTCAACGAGTTAATTTGTATTTATCCAACTACAGAAACTTTAATTTGTTGCGCAGTATAAGTAAAGCGCCAAAAAGTGTAAGGACTACATTAACGATAGAAACCAGCAATCACATGGTGTATTTTAGATGTGAGACAACATGAACTGCCAACTACTTAGGGTAGTCTATGCAGAATGATAGAGCTGGCAAAACACTTCATATTTATACTATACATCTGCATGTAGTTTTGGGGAAGCAGCTGACTTCTATCTAGTGACACAAAATGATGCATGTTTTTATCGTCCCTTTTTGGACATATATGTGACATATTTCTGCCCAAATGAGCCAATTTTATATAAATAATTGGTTACATACGAGATTTAGGGATAATATATGAAGTGTAATATTATTTTATCACAGTGATAATGTACTTAAGATTGATATACTTAAGGCATCATTATGCACTATTTCAGGTATACAATATCATGGTTGGAAAGGGGATATTGTGACTTCACTGCCTATGAAGGTGATTGGGGTGGCCAGGGTGACCAGTGCCAGCTTATTGTCATCCAGTAAAAGCCACAGGTTATACCAGAGCCATAGTACAATAGATATTAGACTTGAGGGCATTTAAAGTGTCTGTCTGCTATATAAATAGAGAACACACTTGCAATGTTTAAAAAAAGAAGGGGGAAAAAGAGATGCATTTGTTTCAGGACTGTTTGCCCTATAAATGGGTTTAAAAAGTACTAGAATTATATGCTCAAACTGCTACAAAAGATGAACAAAATACAGCTGTACAATCTACTGCACAACACATTCATTTAAAAACATGGATTCAGAAACAAGGAGATTTAACTCTAAGCATTTTATCAAGGTTAATTTGTTAAACAAATGGCTAGGGTAAGCCAATGTTGAGTGCTAATACAGTATAAGCAGATAGCAACTTTTAAAATATAAAACTGTGGTAATGTTAAAATATAAGACTCTGACATAGAATTAGACATACAGTATGCAAAATGTTGAAAAGGAAATGATAACTTGCCTTTTAAAGATATTGATAGATTTTGGCCTCAGCAAACCTCTGGCATATTTACAATCAAGAGCCACTATTGACTATTCCCCGGTTGAGGTATTGCTTTCCAATTGCAAAATGGGATTCATTTATAAAGCTTAAACATTCATTCCACTAGAGAAAAGTTAAAAGATACATTATATCAGGACATACTTGAAAACGAGAGGTAACTCTCAATGTATAACTTCCTGGTTAAACAGTTTATAAATAAATATGATGATAGATACTGTACATATCTACATGTATCATCTTGAAGGCCTCACAGTCCCAATGATCTTCCAGAGGCTTCAGTTGCAAGCCTTTCTTCTCCTTGTTACTCCAACGTTCTTTTTTTATTTCATATTCCCATCTAACTTTGTCGTGATCTTGGTCTTTTGATATCCCTTGAAATTCGATCTTTGTCCCCTGACTGTAATTTCTTCTTACAATATGTCCGGCACTCTGCCACTTTAATTTCTTCATCCTTCATCAATTAGTGAGTATTAAAAAGAAATTGTGTAAGTGATTGGAAGTACAACAAAAGTGTCTGACATTGGTGCTCCCAGGGGATATTCAGGGAATATAAATGTAAAATATAGTATAACGTGACTGAGTAACGTGCAGTGCCAGAAAAATATATAAAGTAAAATATTAAAGGCAATAAATTGTGACTTTGTGATAAAATTAATGGGATCTAATATAAAACGCAATTAAAGTGACATGTGATATTCACCTCTCTTGGTGAAGATTCTATTATACCTTAAAAAACTTCTATAAATTAGGCTGTTATTATACCTTCATGTATGTATATTGAAAATGCCTAATAAAACCGTTTGTGAAAAAATGTGATATTATTTATTTATTTATAAAATATTTTACCAGGAAGTAATACATTGAGAGTTACCTCTCGTTTTCAAGTATGTCCTGGGCACAGAGTAAAACAAATAATACATGGTTACAAGTACAGTTACATAAATGAACAAGGTATATATTATATACAAGACATTGCGTGCACAGTTAAAGAAAATGTATATTATCAGCGTATGAAACAGTTACAGACCAGATTAAAGTGTGAGACAGCCTTAGATTTGAAAGAACTTAAGATGGTGGTGGATATGAGAGTCTCTGGTAGGTTGTTCCAGTTTTGGGGTGCACGGAAGGAGAAGGAGGAACGTCCGGATACTTTGTTGAGCCTTGGGACCATGAACAGTCTTTTGGAGTCTGATCTCAGGTGATAGGTGCTGCATGTGGTAGGGGTGAGGAGCTTGTTCAGGTAGCTGGGTAGCTTGCCCAGAAAGTATTTGAGGGTGAGGCAGGAAAGGTGAACTTTGCGCCTAGACTCTAGTGATGACCAATCAAGTTCTTTGAGCATTTCGCAGTGATGTGTGTTATAGTTGCATTGGAGAACAAAACGACAAATTGAATTGTAGAGGGTGTCAAGTTTGCTAAGGTGGGTTTGAGGAGCCGAGCCATATACTATGTCTCCATAGTCAATAATTGGCATTAGCATCTGCTGTGCAATACGCTTTCTGACCAGGAGACTTAGGGAGGATTTGTTCCTGTAAAGTACCTCTAGTTTGGCATAGGTCTTGGTTGTCAGGGTATCAATGTGCATCCCGAATGTTAAGTGGGAGTCAAACCATAAGCCAGGTATTTAAAACTAGTGACAGGTGTTAGGGTGGTGTTAGCGTTGGTTCTAATCAGGAGCTCAGTCACTGGAAGCTTTACAAATTTAGTCTTGGTCCCAAATACCATTGTTACAGTCTTGTCAGTGTTTAAAAACAGTTTGTTTTGGGAAATCCAGTTTTCGAGTCTCAAAAAGTCAGACTGAATTATGTGTTGAAGGTCAGAGAGGCTATGGCTGTGTGCATATAGGATTGTGTCATCTGCATACATGTGTATTGAGGCTTCCTTACAAGCTGTGGGAAGATCATTAATGAACACTGAGAAGAGTAGGGGCCCCAGAACAGAGCCTTGCGGGACACCACAGGTGATATCCAGGGGGTTGGAGTTGGAGCCTGAGATGGACACATGTTGCGATCTTCCTGATAGGTAGGACTGAAACCAGTTTAAAGCATGTTTCCCTATTCCAGAGCTCTGGAGTTTGTTAAGCAGGATAACATGATCAACTGTGTCAAAAGCCTTTGCAAAATCTAGGAATACTGCACCAGTGAGTTGTCCCCGTTCCATTCCACACTGGATTTCATTGCAAACTTTTAGCAGGGTAGTTACCGTGGAGTGTTTGGGACGAAACCCAGACTGGAATTGGCTAGGGAAATGTGTCTTGATGTACAAATCGCTTAATTGGGAGTGGACACATTTTTCCATAACTTTGGATAGAATTGGGAGAAGTGAGATTGGCCTGTAGTTTGAGACAGTGTTTTTGTCCCCACTTTTGAAGATTGGGACAACTCTGGCAGTTTTCCAGGTCTTAGGGATATGGCCTGCAAACAGGATAGAGTTGACTATGGACGCAATTGGTTTGGCAATGGCTGGGGCACCAAGTCGTAGGAACCTAGATTGTAGTCAGTTGTAACCCATGGAAGGTGGGCCCCCCGTACCCTTATTTTGCGTAGTGGAGCATGGGTATCGCAGAGTTTTAAGAACTCGGATTGGAAATAGTTGAGCGCAGAATCGGGTTCGGGAATTAAATCGATTCTGTGCCATGGGCAGTTGGTAAGGTCATCCAGAAACTGTTGTGGGTTAAAGTTTTTAAATGTTCTAGTGAAGAGAACTTTAGGGCTTGATTGGGGCGGTTTAATTTTCCTTACACAGTACACTATTGCATGGTCACTGAAAATGTCATGAAGGATGCCAGAGGATTGGATTCTGCTTGTCAGGGTTCTGCTCGCCACAAACCAGGACCGGACCGCGAGGCTGAGGTGGGGTTGTAAAAGCACCGACCTGAGACCGCGCAGACTGATCCGGATTGCGCAGTTCGTTGTCGTACATCGCAGGATCAGGATAGGAGAAGACAGCGTCGTCATTGTACAAGCCAGGGTCAGGGCTGGAGATATCAGGATAAACATTGTTCAAGCAAGAGTTTGGCAACATGTAGTCAGGAGAGCCCCGCTTCAGCTTAGGAGCGCGGGGTTGGGCTCTGCGCGAGCGACGGCCATGGCCCATGGTGCTGGTCACAGGAGATGGTAAGTAGACCAGCGTAGCACACCGCTTGCTGCACGGGTGAACCAGTGCTACAGCGCAAGAGTCCTGAGCGGCTGGGGAATCCTCTGTAACAGCGCAGGAACCAGGACACGGCCTCTCTAGATTAGGGAAAGAGTAGGCCCCAGGAACCAGGAAGCTGAAGATCCACAGGGAAACCTCCGCTACAGTGCAGGAATCAGGAGACTGAAGGGCGCGGGGGATACCTTTGCCTCAGTGCAGGAAAGCAGGAAGCTGAAGACATAGGGGATACCTTTGCTTCAGCGCAGGAGAACAAGCGGGAGCTTGAAGGAAGCTGAAGGACGCAGGGCGGAACCTCCGTATCAGCATAGGAGAACAAGCGGCTTGAAGGGAGCTGAAGGACGCAGGGCGGAACCTGGTATCAGCATCGGAGAACAAGCGGCTTGAAGGAAGCTGAAGGACGCAGGGCGGAACCTGGTATCAGCATAGGAGAACAAGCGAGGGCTTGTGGCAAAACAGTCGACATCCAGTTAGGACTATGCTCGGCCAGGAGCATTATGGGCAAGCAATACTTAAAGGCCAGCGGGCCAATCCCCGGCGGGGGTGTGAAGGTACTGCCCCTAATGAGTGAATGCAAGTATAGTTTGCAATGAAAGGCTGCACAGCTGCAGTAGATACCAGAGGGAGTGTGTATTGCTTTGATGAGTGAATCCAGGCTGCAGCAAACCTCAGGAGAGCTGATCCAGAACTGCACCGGTCTGCAAGGTAAGGCAACCAGTAAACCATGGAGCTGATTCCTTACAGTACCCCCCCCTTCACGCGAGACCTCCGGGCGAACATGAGCACTCATAGAGTTGGAGGACCGGGAATTGTTGCTGAACAGTCTAGGATTGGGGTTAGAGTCGTACTCCAGTGACTCATGATTAGTCCTTAGTGTACCCCCACCCCCCGGTGAGAACTGTGGCCAGACAGGACCATCCATGGGCCTTGGGGACATTGAGTTGTTCCTAAAATTCTTTAGGTAGAAAGGGCATCCGTAAACGAGCAGTTCTTTAGTGAGTACAGTTCTAAGAAATAAGAGTAGTAGAAGAAACATCCTTGGTACATGGCTCGCCCCGCAAAATGACTTGGAAATCCAGGGTTGTGAAGAACCAGAGGGTTCCAGAGCAGAAACGGCAGAAGAACCCTTACAGGTAGCCCAGTCTTTAATAAAGGAACCTGAATCTAGAATCAGCGGCCCTGATAATTGATCGAATACACCAGGAGGAACTTTGTAACAAAAAAAGTCTTGGCTGACCACTGCATGTTGAAATTTGCGAGAAATTTTTCCTCTAGAAGGCTCCCAGGTAATGGTTAGTAAGGGTATAGGCTGGTTGGAAGCATCTCCCGGTATTGGTATGGAAGGTGACAAGGCAAGCAGTAAACCCGGCATAGGGACCGAAATCTTGGGATACATACAGAGTATTTCCAACTGAGAGGAAATAACAGGGGCAACCGAAAATTCCGAGGGACAAAACCATGGTTTAGCAGGAGCAGAGAAGCAAACAACAGTAGAGCTCTCCAATACTGGGAAATCTTCATTGGGAGATAGTATTGTCAGTGAATCAGGAATAGTCCTTGGGATCTTCAAATCAGTAGCTTGAGAAAAAGGCAGAGCCAGGGTAGTGGTGGGAGGGAAGCTAACATCAGAAGCTGAAGTCTGTACCTCAGTGACAGAGCCTTGAGAATCAACAAGCAGCAAGTATGAACTATGAAAACTCTTAATGACAGGCACCTTAGGAGTACAAGGAGTCTTTTCCGAAACTGCAATGGCCCTAACCACAGGGGTACCTAACCTGTCAAAAACATGAATAGGTGTGTTTTCTAGTGCAAAATCTCTGATCACAGGACTCCTAACCGATAGTGAGGGTGTCTGGGTTTGATTAGAGAAAAAATCAGATGTATTGATAAGTGACTTAGAAACAACTACTGAGGTTCTAGATTTGCTGGACATGTGAGAAAAAATACCCTTTAAGACAGGAGCTTTAATTTCCTCCCAGAGTAACCCCATGTTTGCTGGGACATATTTAGACACAGTACTGAGGGACTGGGTTTCAGCAAAGGCAGGACAGCTAAATAGCTCAGATTTAAACCCCAGGACTTGTAATATGTGCATGGTGACCTCAGACAGTACTAAGGGAGTGATCACAGATATGCTGATCCCCAAAGGATTAGCCTGGAGAGAGAAATCAGGGGGACCCCCAGACAGGATACTCATTGTAGAAAGAGCTTCAGAATCAGAAGGAGAATCATTACCTCTCAGAGTCTCAAAACTAGTAAGACACAATTCAGCGAAAAGGGATACAGTGTGCAAGCTTTTTACTAATCTATATGAAAAAGCGTCACTTTGGGGAGAAAACCGTGCGTCAGCAAACATTCCTGGGAACATAATATGAACCCCAGGAGGGACATACAGACTACTGTATGCTTTTAACCCTAAGCATAAAGAGGAGAAGAACTCAGACAGTACACGGGGGTTAATCATAACTGTACTGGTCTCTGAAGTAGGTATTTGGTAAGGAATATCTGGGAAACCAGAAATTACTGCAGACTCCATAATGTGGGAACTATGCGCTGAAGCAGGGATCACCGCTATGTGGGCGACAGGCTGGTTCAGTGAAATACCCGGGAGAAGGAACTCTGCGACCAAGCTTAGGGAAAAACCTGACTCCAGAATACATTTATCAGGAACCAGAACTTTAGCCGAAGTCTCCGGAGACGAAACTGCGGAAACTTGAGCTGAAGCAGGGGATTTATGGCAAAGAATATCTAGGGACTCCGTACGGTTATAGGAATCCCTCAATGCAACCTCTGCTGTCTGACTTGTGGACTCATTCTCTGAGGCTAAAACGAAGGCATTAACTTGGAGGCAGCAAGAATTTACAGGGGTTAATGCAGACAGTGCCTGAGAGTAAAACACAGGAAATTTTTTCTCTGTATTAGGAGAGACAAGGGATCTCTCCTCTGGAGCTAGGGGTGTGACCGTGGCTGGCAGAGAACAGGGAATTATCAAAGGAGACTCAGAGAGCTGCCCCTCAGGGGTTAATACAGAAATGACCCTGGGAACAGAACTTAGGGATTCTTTCTCTGACGGGGAAAGCGCACAGGACTGCCTAGCAGAGTTTAGAGCTGGAAAACCCTGAAGAGCTGGAGTGACAGATTCGGAGTTAGAAATAGGGGAACAAAGGGACTTATTCTCTGATAGTAGAACCTTAGTGTTGGCTAGTGAAACATATGTATTCTCCAGGGGAACCTCACAGGACTGCTCGGCAGGGGTTAAAGCTGGAAAACCCTCAAGACCTAGAGAAAGGACTTCTGAGCTAGAAATAGGAGAACTAATGAACTTATTCTCTGATACAAGAACATTAGTGCTGGGTAGAGCAACATATGTATTCTCCAGGGGAACCTCACAGAACTGATCGGCAGGGGTTAACGAAAACATATCATTGGTGTCAGGAAACCCGGGCATACACTCAGGGCAAGGATCCGTGGTAGACCAGGGATACAGCCAAGCGGCAGCGAAGCTGGCGAGGGGAGGATCCTGTTCCTTTATGCAAATGTCCAATGTCATGGAAAGGATATGGAGTGTTTTTTGGGCATCAGCCAACATGAGGAGAGGGTCCACTTTTGCTATATAAATGTCTAAAGACAAGGCCAGGGAAGAGAGTTCCTTTTGGGCGTCGTCCAATTCTAAAGGGTACACATTTTCCCAAGTTAAGGGGTAACCAGGAAAGCAAATACAAGCGGCCAGCGATTGTTTTAAGTCCCGGAGGCGGTAAACCTTCATCATGAGATCATTACGGCATTTGTTTTGCAAAGGGGTTAAACCTACAAACACAATCAGATCTTCAATCAGGGGTATTATCTCACATAGAAACTGGTATTCACACTGGGACTGGTTTACAGGCTGGGACAGGCTTTCAGACAGAAACTTACCAACCCTCACCACAGGGCGGTCCGAGTGTGTGTGGCCGAGCATACTGTCAGGGTTCTGCTCGCCACAAACCAGGACCGGACCGCGAGGCTGAGGTGGGGTTGTAAAAGCACCGACCTGAGACCACGCAGACTGATCCGGATTGCGCAGTTCGTTGTCGTACATCGCAGGATCAGGATAGGAGAAGACAGCGTCGTCATTGTACAAGCCAGGGTCAGGGCTGGAGATATCAGGATAAACATTGTTCAAGCAAGAGTTTGGCAACATGTAGTCAGGAGAGCCCCGCTTCAGCTTAGGAGCGCGGGGTTGGGCTCTGCGCGAGCGACGGCCATGGCCCATGGTGCTGGTCACAGGAGATGGTAAGTAGACCAGCGTAGCACACCGCTTGCTGCACGGGTGAACCAGTGCTACAGCGCAAGAGTCCTGAGCGGCTGGGGAATCCTCTGTAACAGCGCAGGAACCAGGACACGGCCTCTCTAGATTAGGGAAAGAGTAGGCCCCAGGAACCAGGAAGCTGAAGATCCACAGGGAAACCTCCGCTACAGTGCAGGAATCAGGAGACTGAAGGGCGCGGGGGATACCTTTGCCTCAGTGCAGGAAAGCAGGAAGCTGAAGACATAGGGGATACCTTTGCTTCAGCGCAGGAGAACAAGCGGGAGCTTGAAGGAAGCTGAAGGACGCAGGGCGGAACCTCCGTATCAGCATAGGAGAACAAGCGGCTTGAAGGGAGCTGAAGGACGCAGGGCGGAACCTGGTATCAGCATAGGAGAACAAGCGAGGGCTTGTGGCAAAACAGTCGACATACAGTTAGGACTATGCTCGGCCAGGAGCATTATGGGCAAGCAATACTTAAAGGCCAGCGGGCCAATCCCCGGCGGGGGTGTGAAGGTACTGCCCCTAATGAGTGAATGCAAGTATAGTTTGCAATGAAAGGCTGCACAGCTGCAGTAGATACCAGAGGGAGTGTGTATTGCTTTGATGAGTGAATCCAGGCTGCAGCAAACCTCAGGAGAGCTGATCCAGAACTGCACCGGTCTGCAAGGTAAGGCAACCAGTAAACCATGGAGCTGATTCCTTACACTGCTGGGGTTTGAGGAGAGAATCCAGTCTAGCAAGGAATGGTTGTGCGATTTCAGGTTTATCCGTGTGGGTTGGGAAATGTAGGTTAAGTGACTTGAGTTGTATCTGGATTTTGTGGTTTTTAGGGTCAAGCCAATTGAAGTTGAAATCCCCTAGAACTAGCAGCTCACTCTTCTCATTCAGAGAGGAAATGGAGCCAAGAAACTGGGTGATATCAGTCAGGGATTGTAGAGGGGCTTTAGGGGGGCGGTAGATGCCAGCGAGCAAGATGGGCTTAGAAAAGGGGATGCAGATTTTGCCAACTAGAGTTTCAAAATGTGATATGTGATATGTGATATGTAAATACGTATAAACACAACCCTCCACTCAAACCCCCAAAAGGAACTGATTCCCAAGTTCCTTGGTGTAGACAAGATTATTCCACAGGATCAGGGGAGCACCATGCAAAAAACAGACAGTAGGGCAATGACGTAAACAAACTGGTAGCAACTGGATCTGAAAATCTTGTGGAATAGCTACTCACATTGTACAAAAAAAGAAACAGGCATTTTCACTCATACAGTAAGTGGTGATGAATACTTGATGATCCAGGTGAATAGAGAATATCTGGAGAAAAGGAGACACACAATAATGCAGATTGCTATGCAACTTTTATGTGACCAAGTAAAATAAAATGTTCACTTGCCCTACAATAAGTTCTTTCTTTTGCGTAATGATAAAAGGAACAGGCCAAGATACCTGTCCCCTAATAAGGAGACTTTTCCCCAACCACACCAGCTCGGTGGAAAGTCGTGCCGGCGTCTCTGCAAGCCAATGTCTTTGCGTCTTGCGAGCCAGCACAGTTCTCTGCTACTTCCGGTATCGGCCATCCGGGAACAGGAACACTTCTCTCACAGTCCTCTCTGCATCTAACTACGCGTTTTACTGATCGTTCAGCTTCCTCAGGAGTCAATGGGAAATGAATAGTAAGAAAGTGTGCGGGATAGATTGAGTGAAAGAGTGAAAGCGAGAAAAAAAGACTGACAAAAAAGTGAAACACAGGATTAGGGAGTATAATAACAGGCAGCTTGAGTGAGACTACTGTATAGTACATATTGTCGTAGAGGTAAAAGTAATTAACTACATTATTTTAGTACTGAAGAAAAGGCGATTAAATTTTCTTTTTGACATTATTTCAAATTCATATTTAATGAGTTTTATGTTTTGGTAACTCTGAACTATGACTAAATAAGCACTTAATGAGTTTTTCAATAGAAATAGCAAGAAATGCCAAGTCAGGAAGTGCATTTAGTGAGTTTTTGCCAAAAATGCACTTAATGAGCCTATCTCACTGCGACACACACACACACACACACACACACACACACACGCACGCACGCACGCACGCACGCACGCACACACACACACACACAATTATTGCCTATTTGGCATATTACATAGCAAATTAAAAAAAAACAATATTGCCAAAAACTTGCAGTACGTGCAAAGCCTACAATATAGCAAGGATTAAATTCCATATTTCCATACTTTTGCCTTACTAATTATGCACCTACTGTACACCATCCCGATAGGCTTCATGTACTTTATATATAGTGTGTAAAACAAAGAACACAATATAAAAATAACATTTCATGAAGATTATAATGTTTTACTCCTTATACTGTATGATGCTTCCTATAAGCCTGCAAATATTAAACTGTCTTATGTAACATTAAAGATGATATTCAATTACATAGTCTGTGCACTTTTTGTAACACTTCAACAGTAGTGCTTACCATGAAACATACAGTTATTTAGCACTTGGAGCATAGAACATAGAACGCAATCTATCTCAAAGTGGAATAGGAGAACTCCTCCCCTTTTGTTCCATCATCAGTGGAAAAGCGATAACGGGATCGCAAGTGCCGGAGGGTCAGTGGCACTCGGATACTGCAGAGTCTCCGGCATGCAAAGGGTTAGAAATAAATGTTAATATGGTTAGTAAAAAATATCACTTGTGAGCACATTTGCTTGTCTCAGACAGGTCTGCAATCCTGTCTCTCCCCATTATTTCTTAGCATACAATGCTTTCACTGCAGCTAGAAATTCTGGATAAGGACATGCAAATGAGCACATATGTTTAACGTAATGTAACTGTATACATAAACGTACACATAACTGTACATTAGAAAAGAGGCACCTAAGGGGATATGATGTACAGTATGTATGTATATCTTTATTTATATAGCGCCAACAGTGTACACAGCCTTTCAAAAAGACAATACAGTACAGGGAATTATAAGACAATAAGCGCTGCAAAGTCAGACAATAGGAAAGGAAATCCTTGCCCCAGAGAGACTACAATGTAAGTGGTATGTTGGGAGACTTACAGAGACAGCAGGTGAGGGAATACAGTAAGTGCAGTAGATGGCACACAATTGTTGATTGTGGTGGTGGGATAGTAGCCACGAGTCCAGGCTATTGTGATGCTTCTTTTGCAATGTGAGTTTTCCACAGACACTTCATACAATATGTGACACTTAAGATGTTACACAGTCAAGATAGACTGAGTTAAAAACTTTAAACACATTCACTTGACAAATAATTAAGGTATGGGTTTGCCTATTCTACTCAGACATACCAAGTAGTTGTTAATTAGTTAAAGTTCTGTTGCAAATGGGGTTAAATTGATAGAAGGATTCAGCTCAGACAGACATACCTGTGTGAAGAAATAAATCAGAATGTTAGTCCAGGTATTCAGTATGCATCCATGTTTAAAGATCTAGAAAACATCCAGTGATGATAACTCTAATATTAACGCCACAGACACTTCATACAGTATGTGACATTTAAGATGTTACACAGCCATATAGCACAGCCAAGTTAGACAAGATAACTTTACACAAATATATTCACGGTTAATATAAGAAACTTTCAAGTTAACTGTTGATCCCAAGCACAGTACAAATGAAGGGGTCATCCCTTGAGATTGGAGGAAATTAGATTTCACCAGCAACAAAGGAAAGGGTTCTTTATAGTAAGGGCAGTTAAAATGTGGAATTCATTACCCATGGAGACTGTGAAGGCAGATACAATAGATATCCTCAAATAAAGGTTAGACATCTTTAAAAAAAGGAAAGGTATACAGGGATATACCAAATAAGTGAGCATAAGAAGGACTTTGATTCATTACTTGAGTGAGGAAATAATTTATTTGTCCACTTAACAAACGTTATTGGATAGTGTTTCACAGTTTATTTTGTTTGTCTTCCTCTGGATCAATATGAATACAAATATAGAATGAGTATCTCAGGCATCTAAAATTAACATACAGTAGGTTGAACGAGGGACATACTGTATGTCTTATTTCAACCACATCTATTATATAACTATACAATATAATTGAATACCTACAGTATATGTCTTTAGATGTACTGCTGCGGCACAGTTTATTCGAGCATTTGCCCGTTCTGTGCCGCAGCAGTAGCCTGGCGCGCGCCCGAGTGTGACGGGCGCGCGCCGAAGCAGCGGAAGAGCGCCCTCCGATCGGGGCGCTCTCCCTACCGCTGCCGGGTCCGCCGGGTCCCCCGGAACCCCCTGCCGCTGTCCCGCGATCGCGGGACACCAGGGCTCCCTCGGGGAGCCCCTGGACGTGCGTGCAGGGGGCGCACGCTCCCGAAGACGCGTGACCGCGCGTCTATGACGCGCGGCACGCCGAGGGGCGGCCACTAGCAAGCCGGGAGATTTCCCGGCTTGCGGTACCGACCACACTTCAATAAAGTGTGTCGGTAGTGTAATGTGAAATAATGGGATTAATGTATTACATACTTTAAATAATAATAATAATAATGGATTGATGTTAATGCATTTTTTTTAACACATACAAAAGGAACGGACCTAGCAGGAGGATTAGACAGCCTAGGCCTTCCTCCTCCAAGTAAGAAGCTGATCTAGGCACCCATTTCACTTATGCTTCTTGTCCCACTGAGCCCAATTTTTATATTTTATTTAGGCAAACACTGTTTTATTTAAAAAAAAATGTTTAAAGTTTAGTTTCTTAGTAAAAACACGTACCGTATCTTAATCTATAAAAATGTTGTGGTCTACTCAGAGAAGCAACTAAATATTCTTCCCTTCTGTGAGGATCAGGCGAAGGCTCCGGCCCTGTCAAGCTCCAGTCACCTGATTGGTTCTAGCTTCTCTCCTGCCTGCAGGAGTAATCCTGCATCTGTTTCGCTGACCCTGCTATTTAGGCCCAGGCACATCCACCAGGAAATGGGCTGAGCATAAACCTTGTGACGTTTGCTGGTACTTGCCTTGCTTACTATGGATTTTGCTGCTATCTCCTACCCTCGACTCAGATCGTGACCCCTACAATCCATATCTCTCTAAGCCTCGACCTCGGCTAGTGACCCCTACAATCTGCACCTCTCCAACCCTAACCCGGCTACATGACAACGAACCTGCACACCAGACGTTGTCTCGCTGCTGCAGGTTAGTGTTTCCAAATCCCTACCTCCGCCTCACAGTTCCGTCCTGTTTGTGGAGAGCACCCATTACACTTTCCCCCCCTTCTCTCTCCCCCCCTTCTCTCTCCCCCCATTTATCTCTATCCAACCTCTCACCCTCCCCTCCCTCTCTTCCTCTTTTTCTCTCTTGCCCCCTTTCTTTCCCCCCTCCCCCATATCCCATTTCTCTCTCCGTGTCCCTCTCCCTGCCCACTTTTTTTGGCAAAAGTCCATCTCCCCACCTCTACCTTTTGGCAGGCACCGTAAGTTAAGACTGGCCCAGATCAAACCACTGGGGCAGGCCCCGCTCTGCCATCCTCCGCTGTTGCCATCCTTCACCCCCCCTATTTTCCGCTGGACTGCCACACGCCATGGCTGCCCTCCTATACAACACGCCACCATCACTGCTGCCTTACGTTTACTCTTAAGAGGCGGCACCCGGGGCAACTGCCTCGCTCTCCCCTGCCTCTGGGTCTCAATATATTCAATCTATACCATTGTTTTTGTGATGATGTTATTAATATTTATTTGGGTAAGAAAAGTATAAACATTGCTAAAAAATCCTTCACAATAGACATTGACATTTAAACACAAACATTTAGACATATTTTATTGGACAAGTACTATGAGTATGACTCAGTTAATTCAATTTAAGTATGTTTAACTCTGCATTAACATTTATGAAATGTTTCATTTACCGGATGATTCTAAAGCACTTTCAACATTTTTTGGTTCATAATATTTACATCTGTACAGCTAGTGTAGTCCATTTCTGTGCAGCAAAAATGAAAAGCATATTTTTAATGCTGATGGAGAAATGTAAAGTTAGTACATAGGGGAATACATGCAATTTAAAATGAGATTTCTGTGAGCTAATTCTGCAGCAAAAAAGCAGTGTTCAGCGCTTAGCACAACGAATACTATAGGCCCCTAGATGGAGTGGGTTTGCTTATATAGCAGTTTTGAATGATAGACTACGCTTCTGGTTTTATATCCTCTTTAGGATCCTACCTAGAGATGAGAGAACTTGTCTGAATCTGATCCGTGGATTTTCAGGCCAAATCCACTCCACACACTGAAATCTAAAGTTGGATTTCCTCCACTATAGCTCGCTCGCATTCTTTAAAATCCATCCATGAGGCTCTGATTCTTGGATTTAAAATGTTTTATAAATGTTTGAGCTATAGTACTACAGTAACAGAAGCCCTAACCAACCTGACCACAGCTAAACTCTGCAGTGCCTACAACATAAGGGCTTAAACTAGAGGCTGCACAACTATTTATGGACTCCTCCTCCCGCTATTATAATTCAGTTTGATGGATTCGGATTCAGTTTGCAGGTTCGGATTCCAAATCTGTCAGACGGATTTTCAGTAATAGGAATAAAACTAGTCCACGGAATTCCGCAGCTCAAAGGAACTGGCCAATTAGATTTATGCAGAAAATGTGCACATCTCTAATCTTACCAAGACCTCAGCAGCAAAGGAATCACCTTGAGCCCAATTGAATAAACAATGGCAAAGTACTGTATTTTTCTACTTTGGGAAATGGGACCAACTGGAATTTATTCTCAATGTACATGTCATCCCTACATTGATTTGAAATAAAATAATAGATAATAAAAAATATACTGTATAAAGTGCCCATATTCTTAAATTTTTTACATTCAAAAGAATAATGTCAGCACATGTTTGGACCTTGATAAATCTATATAACAGGGAAAAAAAATACTGTATTGTCTTACTTAAATTCAGATTTGTAGGAAAATGTTGGCTTGTGAGACCAAATAACTAAAGTATGCTTTTAATTATGTTCAGAAGTACCATTCATCATACTGTGCTACCATTTGTTACATTGAAGAGAAGCCCCACCTTCTCTCATTCTCTCTGTAGGGTAACCAAGTAGTAAGCAAAATGTAGCGGTCATGTAAAATGCCTACAGTCATCTCTCCTGTTGGCAGTAAGGCCTGGTAAGTGTGGGCATGCCAGCAGTAATTATGGAGGTTTCCCCTCACACCCTGGTGGGGTGCTCTGTGTATGGCTGGGACTGGTCACATGCTCTGACTCCATGGTTAGTGATGTCAGAGGTGTGTCAGCCTCAGAAGCTTACATAAGGCACAGCACTGTGTTCTAAAGGTTGTTGTTAGTTGTTCTGCTGTGAAAGGAGTTCCAGCTCTTGTCAGAGCTGAGGAAGGAGTTCAAGTTCTATCAGAGTGTCAGTTATGTTATAGTAACTCCATGGGAGGCTGTGTCCAGGGACCTGGCACAGGACAGTGATTCCTGCGGGAATAAGTGAATCCCTGATCTAGGTGACATACCTAACTAAAGGGAGCACTGGCGAGATGAGCGGCTGAAGATACTCCTTGTGGAGGGCAGTTGCCCTGCCGTGTCAATAAAGATGAGTTCAGCCAGAAACCCTCTCGTGTATCTATCTGGAATGAGTGTACAGAGAGGAGCACCACGGAGGAGTTCCTCGCCAGGATCATCCCCTTGCGGACGCAGGGACCCTGGTGAGGTGGAGGCGCTGCACTGGAACTAGGTGAGACTCAGCACACTACCTCAGCTGCCTGTCTGACGGGTCCTCCCCACACACCATCATGCGGGAGACTCAGGAGTCCTGTAGCCAGCAGGTGCACCATCAGGCATATTCACACTGTAATGGGGTCCGGTTAGACCACAGGGGCCAATGTGAGATTGGGTGGGTCAGGCCGGGCCAGAAATACCGTTACACTTACTTAGGCAAATATTTCAATAGAAGTAAATAATTACTTGGGAAGAGATGGGGGAGCATAAAAACAGGAAGGTCAGTGGGGAAGGCAATGACATAATAAAGAATGCCTAGAATAGATACAGGTCCCGTTATGGGATGCAGTATCTCCTACGCATTTTATTCCCATGGATACATGATGCAAGATATTTAAATGCATAGGAGATACCGACACCCCATAACGGGGTCTGTATCTCAGGAAGCAGGGGGTCCCGGACCTCAAATAAATGCAGTTCTGCTCTGTAGACCCCTTGTTCATCTATACTAGTATTAAAATGTATATTAAAATAGCTGCTGTACACAATAAGCTTAAAAAAACACAACAACACTAATACCCACCTCCTCTACCCCAACAGGATTGATACCAGAGGCTGCAGGTGTCCGGGATCCTCAGGTGGTCCCCGCAGGTGTCTGGGGGTCCTCATGTGGTCCCCACGGTCCTCAGATGTCCCACGGGTGTCTGGGGGCCCTCGGGTGGTCCCCGTGTGTATCTGGGGGCCCTCAGATGATCCCCGTGGGTGTCTGGGGGCCCTCAGGTGGTCCCCGGGGGTCCTCAGGTGGTCGCCGTCGGTGGGGGCCTCGGGTGGTCCCGGCTGGTGTCCGGGGGTTCTCAGGTGGTCCCGCACTATCCAACCAATCAATTTAATAAATAAAAGCACTAGCCAACCAATTAAATAAATAAAAGCACTAGTCAACCAATCAATTTAAAAAATAAAAGCACTAACCAACAAAACAATTAATAAATTTTAAACACTAGCCAACAAAACAATACATTTAAACCAGTAGCCAACAAAACAAATAATTAATTTAAAATGCTAACCAATCCTAAAATGTACTAAAAACAAGCCATCCAAATTCCAAACAATTGAATCCAAACAATTAAAACAAATAGAAAAAATGGCAATCACAAACATAAAAATAAATAAATACAATGAAAAAAATGGAAAAAAGACATTTACATACATTCAATATTTCTCTTACCTTTAGAAGACTTCACCCTCCGAATCCCGTTGTATCTGCAAGCTCTCGTACCGCGACATCACCCGCAATGAAACGCAATCCAATTTGAACGAATGTGACCTATCACATTCCACACATTATCACAGAAACCAATGGGATTGTCTTCAATCCCATGTGATATAGCCATGTGGTTTTAAGGATGGGACATACCTCCCTTGAAGATGAAGTCACATCCTTAAAAAGAGGTGGGCACATGATACAGCGTCCAATCGGATTGGAGCTTTACCATCTGACCATAAAATGTGACTTCACCGGCCATATATAAGGCCTGCACATCTCATTTTACTTCCAGAAGCGGACGAGAGAACATCCTGTTCTGGATTTACCCATGGGGATGACCTAAAGAATCCTGGACACCTGTGGGGACCACCCGAGGGCCACCAGACACCCGTGGAACCACCTGAGGGCGCCCATACACCCACAGGGACCATCCGAGTACTCCTGGACAAACCACGGGGACCACTTGAGGACAACAGTGGTCTCTGGTATCAATCATGTGGGGGTAGACCAGGGGGGTATTAGTGTTTATTGTGGGTAGCAGGGGTGGGTGAAGGGGGTATTTGACCCTTGGTGGGTAGCAGGAGGGGTTAACCCATTCATTGCCTTAGCTGTTAGCCACTAAGTTAATTAAGTTGCCTGTAAATGAATTTTTATTGCATGGGATTCATGCCGGGGGTCTCAGATGCTGATATTAATGGAAATCAGCTCCGGAGACTCTCGACATCAATCTGATGCAGAAAAAAAGCACTTTTTTTCTAAGTTCTGTATTGCCGCCTCTCAGCAGCTTCTCACCAGCCTCACGCCAACTTTTCCTGGCGTGAGGATTTTGGGAGAAACTAACCATTTTAGAGCCCGAAAGGCCTTGATAACCTAATTGCGGCTACTAGAATTGCACGAGTTTCAGAACCTGCTGATAAGTGGCTTATCGCTGCTCACCCAGCGATTTTTTTTATGACGGATGAAATTTTAGGGGATTCATGCTTTTATAACCCACTTATCGAGGCTTACTTAATACCAGTAGGCATTTTGGCCAATAATTGCTCGATAAGTGGCTTATCGACGCTTATATCATAGGCCCCATAATATAAAGGGTAAAAATCACACATAACAATTCACAAACGTATAACTGAAGATCTACGGTTTTAACTGTGATATGGTGAAGAAGAATATCAAAGATCAAAAAGATGAAGCAGTGAATTATTATTGGGAATAAGCAAATCATTGCACTGAAATAAGACAATGGGTCAATAATTAAAAAGCTGTGCATTTATCATAACGAGTTGAGAACTTACACATTAAATTGCACAAGAACACATATAAACACGAAAAGTGAGAAGGAACCCCAAATGATGTAACATTACTGCTTCCAGAAGAAGTGGCAAAGGCAGTAAAATCCATGCAGAATGGCAATGCCCCCCCCAAAAGATTGAATTACAACTGAAATCTTGAAAGAAGCTGTGGAAATAGAGAAATTCCTGACAAAACTTTTCACATCCTGCCTAAAAAATAAGACAATTCCAGAACAATTCAGCAATGCCATAATTATCATCTACAAGAAAGGAAACACAGGAGATCTCAAGATCTACAGAACAATCAGTCTCCTTATAATCACTTACAGGATTTTGTGCAAAGTTACTCACTAAGCGACTACAACAGATCTTGGACTTTGCCCAGCCTCACACAGTGGACTGTATCCAAGTCAGACAAGAAGAGATTTCCCAAAGTAATGGATATGATTTACCACTCTGCCTAGGATTCATAGATTATAAAAAGCATTTGATACTTTTTACACATCAGCGGTTTTAAAGGCGTTAAGAAGACTAAGCGTACATTGATATTATAAGGAACATTTATGTGAATGCCACATCAATCATGAGATTACATGAAGATACAAGCAAGATAAGGATCAGCAAGGGAGTGTTACAGGGTGACACCATGTCACCAAGGCTTTTCAGAGCAACGCTTGAAGAATTGTTCAGGATATTAAATTGGGAAGAAAAAATAATCAAAATCAATGGTGAATACTTGAGTCAGCTAAGATTTGCAGATGACATTATTATTTTTGCCACAAGTCCAAGAAGACCTCCAACAACAAATCAGAGAACTCACCAAAGAAAGTAAGAAGGTGAGTCTTCATATGAATACCAGCAAGACCAAAGTAATGTTGAAAAAAAGGTAAACTCTACATACTGTAGATCAAAATAAATGGAATAGAACTAGAAGAAGTCGAAGACGATGTCTAGCATGGCCAGCAACTATCAATAGATGGGAACCTTTCAAATGAAATCAATAGAAGAGTAAAGATTGAATGGAGCACATTTGGGAGAAACAAATTAACCTTACACTGTGTCTTAAAAGAAAAGTATTTGACCAGTTTATTATGCCTGTGGATGTGAAACTTGGACGCTAAATGTGATGGCAATCCAGAAGCTTCAGACAACTCAAAGAAGAATGGAGAGATGTACTGTACAGGTATGCTTGGTATTACCAGAAGAGACAAGAAAAATAATAAATAGTTTAAAAACCAGGCAAATGTCTGTGAAATTATCACAAGGGTAAAAAAATTTCAATGGGTGAGGTCCGGAAATATCGCAAGAAGAAATGACCACTGTTGGACAGGGATTCCACTCGACTAGATTTCAAGGGATACCAAATGACCAAGACAATGACCAAAAGTAAGATAAGAGGATGCAATCAGAAAATGTCTTGGAGCAATGTGTAAAAAAGAGACTTACAACCACATTACCTGAAAGATTATTGGGGAGGCTTTCATCCAGCAGTGAATAGACAAGCTATACATTATAGTTGAAGTCAGTAAATGCATTTATTAATTTTAGGTATGCCTTTGACAGTTTCAGTTGACTTTAAAAAGCCAGTCATGGTCAAGACAAGTGATATGCTAGTGACAGATTCCAGCCAGGCGTGTGGATAGTTGGTCTGCCATTTAGCCCAAGTATACTTACTCAGGTGGAGAAAAGGAAAAAGGTGGACTAGATTACGGGTCCCAAGAAGAGTGGCATACATTCATACTAAACCACAACAAAAGAGGCTAGGTATTTAAAGGAAAATCTCTGATAAATACAGTACTCTAGGATTTAACAGAGGAATTTAAAGGCACATTCTATATGGGGTGATTACCCAAACCTAGAAAGCAACTCTATATCAATTTTATGTGACCCACGTAATATTATGCATGTAAAAAGTCAGCAGGCCTGACAACACATTCTCCCTTCTACCATAATCTTGAGCGAGTTTACATGAAATATGTATACTATGTATCTATATAAAACAACTCAATCAGAAAGGTGCACTCAACTGATTTAAATTGTTTAAACCCATTTATGATCCCATATTCTCAAAAATCATCCATACGGTTTGCAGAGTAACAGTTGTACATGTCCAGTATGATAAGTGATTCAATTTAGAGACTGTCCATCAAATATCGAAATTAGGCTATATGTCAAAATGTGTTTGCTATTCAGTTCATATATCCTATGAAAATGAATGCAACCAAGATGGGAGATGTACTTTGTATGCTATTTTATTTGCAACAATTTTTTTAATTATAGAAAAACTTAGGGAAATACAAGGGGAAAGCAAATGTTATTAACAACAATTAAAGTAAAACGGAGTGAAATGGTACATGCTCAAATGGTACATGCTCAAATTAAGGTTTAATACATTTCTTCATGCGAGAAATGGTTCAGCATACAGTATGTTATTTCTCACATCTCGCTAAGTAGCTATAGCATACGTTTCATGTTTTGTACATGTAAAAGAACTACTGTACTAGTAAGTCAGGTTCCAAAATTCAATAGTATTCAGGCCCACATACCATGCAGCAAGGTCAATTTGCAGGAGTATATACGTTAAGTATAATCATATGTATCACCGGTGGAGTTAAAGTTTCATTAGTATAAATCCCTGATAAATTAGATACAGATGTTGGCCTCTGTCTTTAGGTTTAAACCTGTCATATTACTGCTGTCCCTGGTATCTTTTGAACCCAACAATCTGCTGTACAAGCAGTAGTTTTAAAAATGTTTAAGTGGATACATTTTGGGCACTGAAAACGGTGAACATTAGTCATTGAGGACAGCACTGTTTGTTCAAGCAAAATGACAACATAGAGACTTGCTTTAAAGTTTGCTCGTTTCAATATCCTGGAAAAATGTACGCAAGTCAGTCATCGAAGCTACAGTAAAACTAAATATTGCTTGTTTTTAGTATTTTAAATGAGAATAAATTCATATGATTAAGAATAGTATTTACATTGCAGTAGACAAATAGAATGCACAGCTATTCTGTGTGTATGCAATTATTGGCCTTTATTATCAGTGGGAGTTTTATTAGATAGCACACTGACACAATGAGATATTCTGTTAAAAAGCAGTAACATAATTAAGAAAATGTTTTGAAAAATCAGGGCACTGATCACATGGAAACGCCCATTGAAGTCACTATCCCAGTCTAATGAATAAATGTCAGACATTTTATCTAATTAAAGAGGCATGCTATGATGTCTGTATATTCTCCAGATTAATGCAGGCATAAGAGATAGATGCAGAGTTGGAAGTAAACTGAATGCAATCTTTATTTCTCATGGTAGCAGTCACTAGCGTAGTAATCATAGCTACTGTAGCAGTCTACAGTAACTCTGTGCCCTTTCCCAGGCTGCTACAGTTTCCTTTGACCCTTAACAAGAAAGCCCTGCTAAGAACCAATTCCAGCTTGTTGCCTGTTTCAGCTGCTGACGTCAATGTTCCACAAGTATGGTACTGTAAGTACCAGGAAAGTTATAAATATTTGCACTTTAAGTAATTATTAAACATTATTTCGGATGCGTAAAAGGGATGTGGGGTGGCAACCAGTGACAAATCTGGGGAGACCACAAGGATATACAGTAGTCCCCTATCTGTTCTCAAACAACCCCCTAATTATGATTCTACTAAGTAATTATCTATCTCTATCTCCTTCCTTCCTTTAAGCGAAATCTGTGATTTAGGATTAGGTATACAGTGTATATATATATTTTAAAGCTTATTAGTTGGCTATTGATTCTCCTAATATATTTGCACCATATTGGAAGCAAATGATCGTGTACAACAGTATACAGTGGTGTGGTTTAAAATGCAGCTTTAGGCTACGAGAATGTAAATTAGCTATATTTAGTTTCATAGTTCAGCAAAAAGTGATCCTTATTTTGCACTGTGAATGCTCATTACTAAACAGGAGTAGTGTTACGGCTGAATGTGAAACAACTAAAAAGTCATGGCTAAAATGTTGAGAATTGGTGGGGTACATTTCTAGTTGGAACTAGAGTTTTCTAAAGTATTTATTTATTTATTTATAAAATATTTTACCAGGAAGTAATACATTGAGAGTTACCTCTCATTTTCAAGTATGTCCTGGGCACAGAGTTAAGACAAATAATACATGGTTACAAACACAGTTACATAAATGAACAGTGTATACATTATATACAAGACATTGCATGCACAGTTAAAGAAAATATAAGTTATGGGTGTATGTAACAGTTACAGACCAGATTAAAATGTGAGACAGCCTTAGATTTGAAAGAACTTAAACTGGTGGTGGATGTGAGAGTCTCTGGTAGGTTGTTCCAGTTTTGGGGTGCACAGTAAGAGAAGGAGGAATGGCCGGATACTTTGTTGAGCCTTGGGACCATGAACAGTCTTTTGGAGTCTGATCTCAGGTGATAAGTGCTGCATGTAGTAGGGGTGAGGAGCTTGTTCAGATAGCTGGGTAGCTTGCCCATAAAGAATTTAAAGGCAAGACAGGAAAGGTGAACTTTGCGCCAAGATTCTATTGATGACCAATCTAGTTCTTTGAGCATTTCGCAGTGATGTGTGTTGTAGTTGCATTGGAGAACAAAACGACAAATTGAATTGTAGAGGGTGTCAAGTTTGCTAAGGTGGGTTTGAGGTGCCTTACCATATACTATGTCTCCATAGTCAATTATTGGCATTAGCATCTGCTGTGCGATACGCTTTCTGACCAGGAGACTTAGGGAGGATTTGTTCCTGTAAAGTACCCCTAGTTTGGCATAGGTCTTGGTTGTCAGGGTATCAATGTGCATTCCGAATGTTAAGTGGGAGTCAAACCATAAGCCCAGGTATTTAAAACTAGTGACAGGGGTTAGGGTGGTGTTAGTGTTGGTTCTAATATGGAGCTCAGTCGCTGGAAGCTTTAAGAATTTAGTATTGGTCCCAAATACCATTGTTACAGTCTTGTCAGTGTTTAAAAACAGTTTGTTTTGGGAAATCCAGTTTTCGAGTCTCAAAAAGTCAGACTGAAGTATGAGTTGAAGGTCAGAGAGGCTATGGCTGTGTGCATATAGGATTGTGTCATCTGCAAACATGTGTATTGAGGCTTCCTTACAAGCTGTGGGAAGATCATTAATGAACACTGAGAAGAGTAGGGGCCCCAGAACAGAGCCTTGCGGGACACCACAGGTGATATCCAGGGGGTTGGAGTTAGAGCCTGAGATGGACACATGTTGGGATCTTCCTGATAGGTAGGACTGAAACCAGTTTAAAGCATGCTTCCCTATTCCAGAGCTCTGGAGTTTGTTAAGCAGGATAGCATGATCAACTGTATCAAAAGCCTTTGCAAAATCTAGGAATACTACACCAGTGAGTTGTTCCCGTTCCATTCCACACTGGATTTCATTGCAAACTTTTAGCAGGGTAGTTATGGTGGAGTGTTTGGGACGAAAGCCAGATTGGAATTGGCTAGGGAAATTTGTCTTGGTGTAGTAGTCGTTTAATTGGGAGTGGACACATTTTTCCATGACTTTGGGTAGAATTGGGAGAAGTGAGATTGGTCTGTAGTTTGAGACAGTGTTTTTGTCCCCACTTTTGAAGATTGGGACAACTCTGGCAGTTTTCCAGGTCTTAGGGATATGGCCTGCAGACAGGATAGAGTTGACTATGGAACCAATTGGTTTGGCAATGGCTGGGGCACCAAGTCGTAGGAAACTAGATTGTAGCAAGTCAGGTCCGCATTGGCTGCTTAGTTTTAGTTTGAGGAGCGCTTGTGTAATCTCCTCTTCAGATACTGGGCCAAATTGAAAATTGTGGGCAGTGTTGGGAAGGGGTGGGGCTACGTGGGCACTCCCAGGATGAGATTCAGGTTTGTGGTTTGGGCTGCGTTTCGCTAATAAGTTAGTGGAACACCCCACAAAGTAATCATTGAATGCATTTGCAATGTCAGTGGGGTTTGTCAGAGTAATGTCCCCCTTAGTGATATTACTTGGTTGTTGATGGTTAGGAGGCTGGAATATATTGTTGATAACCTTCCAGAAGTTAGCTGGGTTTGATGTATTTTGGTGGAGATTGTCAGAGTAATATTGTGCTATTGTTTGCCTTCTGCACATGTTCCGCAGGCATCTGTAGTGATTGAGATTCTTGGTAGTGCCAGTTAATTTGTAGCTTTTCCACAAGGTATCCCTGAGCTGGTAGAGTGCAATAAGGTCATTTGTAACCCATGGAAGATGGGTCCCCCGTACCCTTATTTTGCGTAGTGGAGCATGGGTATCGCAGAGTTTTAAGAACTCGGATTGGAAATAGTCGAGCGCATAATCAGGGTCGGGAATTAAATCGATTCTGTGCCATGGGCAGTTGGTAAGGTCATCCAGAAACTGTTGTGGGTTAAAGTTTTTAAATGTTCTAGTGAGGAGAACTTTAGGGCTTGAATGGGGCGTTTTAATTTTCCTTACACAGTACACTATTGCATGGTCACTGAAAATGTCCGGAACGATGCCAGAGGATTGGATTCTGCTGGGGTTTGAGGAGAGAATCCAGTCTAGCAAGGAATGGTTATGCGATTTGAGGTTTGTCCATGTGGGTTGGGAAATGAGTTGTGATAGGTTAAGTGACTTGAGTTGTATCTGGATTTTATGGTTTTTAGGGTCAAGCCAGTTGAAGTTGAAATCCCCAAGAACTAGCAGCTCACTCTTCTCGTTCAGAGAGAAAATGGAGCCAAGAAACTGTGTGATATCAGCCAGGGATTGTAGGGGGGCTTTAGGGGGGCGGTAGATGCCAGCGAGCAAGATGGGGGGGGCAGATTTTAGAAAAGGGGGGGCAGATTTTGCCAACTAGAATTTCAAAAGAGCGTGGGCTTGGGGGCAATTTAACAGTGTAAATTGTAATGTGTCTGCAATATAAAATAACACCCCTCCTCCTCTCTTTGACCTATCTCTACTATAAATGGAGTATCCCTGAATGTCGATATTTGCATCAGGGGTTTTATGGGTTAGCCATGTTTCTGTAAGAACGATGGCTTTGGGTTTATGCATAAGGCACCATGCCCTTAGTTCGTCCAGTTTGGGCAGCAGGCTCCGAATATTTATATGGGCGACAGATAGCCCTTTTTGGAATTTAAAGGTGGAATTCTCAGGGGCATGGGACAGATTTGAAATGGGAGGACCTGGGTTTGGTTCAATATCACCTGCTAAAGAGAGTAATAGTATGAGCAGAAATTTGAGTAGTTGTTTGCAAGTTGTAGATTTGTGGTGTTTGCCATTAGAGTGAGCAGTGGTTGGTGTGCTGGTTTTTAGAGTTCTCCACCAACATTCCATAGATAGTGAAAGGCTTTTGAGTAGTCCAGGGTGTATGGTGATGTTGGGTGTGGGCCAGGATGGAGGAGTTTGTAGTGTATAGAGGGAGTAACATCTCCATGAGGCCAGGAGAAAGAAAAAAGTTAAGATACATAGCAGGTTCATGATGCCAGAGGTAGGCAGTACTGCATGGAGCTGTTGTGAGTATGTGCAGACTAAACAGCAGCGGTGTGCCTGTTCCTTGTCAAATGTTTTGCTGCATTGCAATGCTATTCAGTTCTGGGTTTCAGTGGGCTGAGTTGGTGTGGGAGTTATTTTTGTGCAGTCAGTTTTGGGAGAGGCTGCTGTGAAATAAGTTGTAAAGGGGTGTGGGGTTAAAATATGCAGGTTAACAAGCATGGGATCAAAGTGTGGTCATATAAACTCACTGTTTGTTGCCTTGAGTAAGAGTTTGCAGAAAGGATGCAGTCCCCAGTCACCTCTAGTCAAACTATAGTCTAACTATATTGTCACTTAAAATGATCACTTTAAATGCATCACTCTTAAAATGCCAATGCTTCCTTCCCAATGCAAGGGGAATATGGGAAAGTAGGCCTATTTGGCCTAAAAGCCCCCACTCCCCAGCATTGGTGGTGCTTGAGAAACTGATTTCACACCAAAGCAGGGGTGGTCCAATCCAGTCCTCATGGGCCACCAACAGGATTTCAGGATATCCCTGCTTCAGCACAGGTGGCTTAATTAGTGGCTCAGTCTGACTGAGCCACCAATTGAGCCACCTGCGCTGAAGCAGGGATATCTTAAAACCTGACCTCTTGGTGGCCCTTGAGGACCTGATTTGCTCACCACTGCACGAAAGTCAAGCGAGGGTGGTTAGTTGTGTGGGGGTGGTTAGTTGTGTGTGTTGTGGAGGGAGCAAGTCCAGTCAAGGGTTATATGCCCGTGGTGAAGTTAGTTTTCCATGCTGGGGGCAATTATTTGGTGAGGTTAATTCTAATAGTATAATAGGTACACCATGGGTCCCGCCCCTTCTGGGCTATTTGGTTTGCTGAGTGTTCCCCATTATCAAACATGACTCTGCTGGTTCGGAGTTCCAGCAGCATGAGGGGTCACGAGCTGCGACAAGATACCTTGAAACCCAGGGCTGGAATAGCAAAGAGTTCTTAAGACTATTTAATTATTTATTGTATATGTAGTCACTGGGCAGGAAAGTAAAACAATATTTACTGAACATTATTGATGTATAAATCTGCGCATTGTCTTTACCACCATAGCAAAGACAGGGCTGCTGTTTATATGAAGGCCTGTGAAAGTTTTTACCTCCTGCAACTCGGAGAAAGCGCACAGTAATACACACCCTTACACTTTTACTGGTAACCTATTCTTCCATTCTGATTTTCCCCTGGTTATATTAAAAGGACTTTGATTAATGATACCGGGCTAGCATGAGCTTAGTGGAGTGTCTGGAGAAGTCCTTACTTATGAAGGGAGAATTTTGCATGAGCCTCTCAATGTGGTTGGATAAGTCATTAGCTAAGGTTTTTGAGGGAGGAGTGTTATAGATTACTGGCCTGGCATGAACCCCTTTATTATTTCATTCTCCTTTGTGGGATCAAGCTACTGTATGCCAAGAGAGCAGAAGAGAACAGTCAGGTAAGGGATTACAGATACAGGAGGCAGTATATACAATCTGGCTGGGTTGAGACTCCTGAAAATCAGTCTGGCAATGCAATTGGAAATGTGGTTAAAATCTGCAGTGATGGCTGTGAGAGGGAAATACACAGCAGTATAATAAGGATAAAGCAGTTTTAGAACCTTCTAGTCAAGGCCAGCAACCACACTACACAAATGTTGCAGTGTTTTATAGGTACAGGGCAACAAAGCTGTGATCAATTAGGATTGTTCAAACAAGAAAACTAGGACTGGAATGGTTATTCCTTCACAAGATAAAAATCCGACTTCAGCTTTTGAAAACACAACTTTGCATAAATATTTTTTATTTTATTTAGCACAATACAATCTAGTGCATCTCATGGGTGATTTCACATGTGGGGATCTGTGCACTTCTCTGCATTAGCTATTTTTGTTCTTTGGATTTGTAGAGAGCTGACTGTAGATGGTACAATATCATACTTTCATACATAACCTACAGTAGCATGTAATCCAAGCGTGTTAAAGCGGGAGTATTACTCTACAATGAAAATTATAGTGAGTGATAGCATGACTTCTTAAATTTAAGCTGCAATTACTTTTCTGCAAAAAGCATTATTATTTTCCAAGTTCCCATCTGGTTTTAGAATCACCTGTTAACATGACAATAGTTGTGGTCATTTTAGCTTCCCTAGGATGTAAATATAAAAATACTGATGTCTCTGGGATGCAACTGTAGAATGTAATAAGGGAGACATTAATACAAAAAATATTAACAAAAGGACTTCAGAAATTCTAATGAAAACAAAATAATTTATTTTTTCAATAAGCAGTAAGTAATAAACCTACTCACTTTTTCATATATATATTTTAAATGTATCTAATGAAAAGAAACATGTAACAAACACCTGAATTTCTGTACCATAGATGATTCTCCCGGTAAACTTTGCTTTTCTATATTCTGTCGTGAAACCCTGACAGACATCCTCGGGAACCTAACAGCAACTCAGAAAGCAACTTCCTGGTGGCGCTGTGAGCTCGCCATGGGCATCTCTGTTTTTTTTTTAGTGTTCCCGGTGGGAAAGAAAAAAATAAAAAAAATAAGCATTTACCGAGACCATGATTAAAATATACAGAAGTTTAGGTAATTGTTTTTTTACTTACCTTTACATTCATTAGATACATTTAAGAATTGCTGCAAGTAGCTAGAACTACCCCTTTAGTACTCAAAAGTTTTCACAGCATACCGGCCATCTGGCTCAAGTTCTGTCTCTAGAGATGTTCATTTAATTCCATGTTTTTATTTTGCCTCTAAATTTTGGTTCTGGTTTTGCCTAAAGTAGAGATGGATGCGTTTTGGGGCGAGTGGGAGAAAAAAACCAAAATACCCTCAAACTTCTCACTCCCCAGCTCTCCTACCAGACCTTAACCCGCTGTCTCTGCAATCAACAAGTTCCGCCCCTGGGCTGGTAAGCTCAGCACTCCAAATTAAATTTGTCCTTTATGAACACAACCCCTTCATATCCCCCAACATTCCCTGCACAACCCCTTATTCCCCCTGCACATCCACCTATTCTCCAGCATCTCCCACGCATATCTCTTCATTCCGCATCACCCTATGCACATCACCCCATCATCCACGCTCCCCTTTATGTTGTATGTCTTTATTATTCTAACAGAAATGTTGGTCTTCGTCTGGCTCATTGGCTGTCACTGCTAAAGTCCAACCACACCAGCCTCATTGGCTGTCGCTATTGGGGAAAGAGAGTGGCGTGGGGAGAGAGGGATGAGATGCAAAGCCAATAAACCCACTCACAGACAGACTGATCCGACCTTGTGGGTCTCATCAGTGTGAAGTTGGTTATACTGGCTTTGCAGTTTGAGACTTATTACTAGGTCTTCACCACACATTATTAAGGTTATGGTGAGTGAAAAGGTGACTAAAAACCCTCCACCGTATAGCATATAGCATATTCCTCTGAACGCCTCTGGAGGAAGTCTCACACTCTCGCAGACTTCCTTCACTACAAATTTATGCTATCCTGTTTCAACTCTGCCCTCTCGCAAGCTAAACAAGCCTATTTTTCTGCACTAATCAACATGCACAAGTCTAACCCACGCCGACTGTTCTCTGTCTTTGATACTCTACTCAAACCACCCTCAGCTGCCTCTCCTTCCTCCATCTCCGCTCAGGACTTTGCTGACTATTTTAAGGAAAAGGTGGAATCCATACGGCAGAACATCCCCTCTGTTTCTTCCTCCCATCCTACACCTCTTCCTAACTCTCCTCCTGCCTTCCTTGACTCTTTTTCCACTGTCTCAGAGGAGGATGTGTCGCTGTTGATCACCTCCTCTCCCTCTACCACTTGCCCTCTTGACCCCATTCCCTCCCATCTCATTAAACCTCTGGCTGCTACTATAATCCCTACGCTCACACACATTTTTAACTCCTCCCTCTGCTCTGGAACCTTTCCATCCTCCTTCAAACATGCAACAGTCATACCATTACTCAAAAACAGCAAGCTTGACCCTACCTGTCTTTCTAACTATCGACCTGTCTCCCTCCTGCCTTTTGCCTCTAAACTCCTTGAACGTCTTGTATTCTCTCGCTTGCTCCATTTTCTCAACACCTATTCTCTCCTAGACCCTCTACAATCTGGCTTCCGCTCTGCTCACTCCACCGAAACAGCCCTCACTAAAATAACTGACGACCTCCATGCTGCCAAAGACAGAGGTCATTACACTCTGCTCATATTACTCGACCTCTCTGCAGCATTTGACACAGTGGACCACCCTCTTCTCCTCCACATTCTCCATACTCTAGGTATTCGGAACAAAGCTCTATCCTGGATCTCATCCTACCTCTCCCATCGTACTTTCAGTGTCTCTTCTGCTAACACCTCCTCCTCCTCTATTGATCTCTCTGTGGGGGTACCCCAGGGCTCTGTCCTGGGACCTCTTCTCTTTTCTCTGTACACACTCTCTCTAGGTGACCTAATAACATCTTTTGGGTTTAAATATCACCTCTATGCCAACGACACACAAATATACTTTTCAACACCTGTCCTTACACCTGCTGTACAAACCAAAGTTTCTGAATGTCTCTCTGCTATATCATCCTGGATGGCCCTCCGCCGCCTTAAACTCAACATGGCTAAAACAGAGCTCCTCATACTTCCTCCCAAACCTGGCCCTACTACCTCCTTCCACATTACTGTTGGAACTACAATCATTCACCCAGTAGCCCAAGCACGCTGCCTAGGGGTCACACTCGACTCCTCTCTCACATTCGCCCCTCACATTCAAAACATTTCTAAAACTTGTCGCTTTTTCCTCCGCAATATAACAAAGATACGCCCTTTCCTCTGTTGCTCGACTGCTAAAACTCTGACTCAGGCCCTCATTCTCTCCCGTCTTGATTACTGTAACCTCCTGCTGTCCGGCCTTCCTGCCTCTCACCTGTCTCCCCTACAATCTATCCTAAACGCTGCTGCCAGAATCACTCTACTCTTTCCTAGATCTGTCTCAGCATCTCCCCTCATGAAAACCCTCTCCTGGCTTCCGATCAAATCCCGCATCTCACATTCCATTCTTCTCCTCACTTTTAAAGCTTTACACTCTTCTGCCCCTCCTTACATCTCATCCCTAATTTCTCGTTATGCACCATCCAGACTCTTGCGTTCTTCTCAAGGATGTCTTCTTTCTACCCCCTTTGTATCTAAAGCCCTCTCCCGCCTTAAACCTTTCTCACTTTCTGCCCCACATCTCTGGAATGCCCTTCCCCTCAGTACCCGACTAGCACCCTCTCTATCCACCTTTAAGACCCACCTTAAGACACACTTGCTTAAAGAAGCATATGAATAGCACTGTGGATATTCTGAACACGATACATAAAGCTTGGCCCCCTGCAGACGCACTTACCAGAACTCCCTCCTACTGTCTCTGTACGTTCTACCTCCCAATTAGACTGTAAGCTCCTCGGGGCAGGGACTCCTCTTCCTTAATGTTACCTTTATGTCTAAAGCACTTATTCCCATGATCTGTTATTTATATTATCTGCTATTTATTTGATTACCACATGTATTACTACTGTGAAGCGCTATGTACATTAATGGCGCTATATAAATAAAGACATACAATACAATGTATTGGCTTTGCATCTCATCCCAGGCTATGTTTAAAAGCTGTGTTTAAAGCAGCATGCATTAGCTTAAGGGTTTTCCATGTAATATGGGCTTGAGACTAAAGGTGGCACTGTGTGCTCATTGTTTTTCTTGCAGCCCAGGGGGAGCATGCGGAAAAAGAACAACAAAAAACAGCAATCTAAGTGCAGATGAAACACTATAGGTGAATAATATCACAAGGAGTCTTGGCTCATAAGTGTAGCCTACTTACAAGATGTAAGTGGTACATGGGCAACAATTGGTATCTTTAGTAGTGTGGTCTCCTGTGTCCGGGCGTTGATGTACTCCACCCCAGATGTGCGGTATGGTGATTAAATATAAAGACAAAGGGACATGTCCATGGTGCAGATCAATAGTACAAAGGTAGGTATTTTATAACAGTAATAAAAATGCGCACTTACAATAAAATAAATGTAAAATAGCATTCATCACATATAAGTGAAGGAAGTGAGGATAAGATACCGCCGTGGCTCACCCCGCCGCCTCCGTTCTGTGCGTTTTAACAGCTCTCCAGCATTCAGCTGTCTGCTGTGTGGTCACACGCTGCACTGACTGCAGCTCGATTCCCCTGCGGTCTCCAGAGCGTAAAGTCACTTCCGGTGAGGCTTCTGGGATCAGCGGACGCTCGGCGCAACTCCTCTCTTCCTCTGGGCGGCACTCCTCTATGCGTTTCACCACTAAGAGTGTAAGGCTTTGTACTGTGTGCTCATTTGCATGTAATTTTCCAGAATCCCTTGCTGCAGTGAAAGCACTGTATGCTAGGTGATAATGGTGAAAAGCATGGTTGCAGACCTGTCTATGACATGTGAATGTGCTCACAAGTAATATTTTTATATGCCATATGCTGTACAGGGGACGGTTTTTAGTCACATTTTCACTCGATATAACTTAAATAAATATATTTATTTATTTATTTATTGAACCAGTGCTCAAAATCAATTTGAAATGGTACAACCAGTGAAATCAATATAAGATTAATTATATACAATGTAGATAAATATACATATAAAGTGCATTCATGACACAAAAGATATATATAAAATTAGTGATAAGTATTCACATGTAGAGTCCAGATCAAAATGGATAGGCATTTACCACTCTGGAACAAGGTCCTGTACATCCAGGATTAGCCAAAAAGCAGGATTGGGAGGCAGACGTTTCTTGAAAGAATCACTTTCAAAAAGGAATCTATGGGAGAGAAACAGCACACAACCCGAGTGCATTACCAAAAATAGAACAATTTATTTGGGAAGGGGAAAGACAAATGCCCACTTACAAGAAAAACATATTACAACAGGATTGGACAGAAATCACCGATACTGGCATCAGCTGTAGCGTTGCCGTCAGCGGTGGAAATCCTCCGATTGTATAGCCATGTTCAGCAGCTGGGACAATGGGGACCTCCCGTATGGTGTGCCGACATCTGCGGAAGTACAATGTCCCCGTGGAAGCCGTCTTAACGTATAGGCACGCTGGGCAGTTGCCTGGGGCCCCCACAGCATAGGGGGGCCCCACATGCCCGGCCCATGCGTGCCCACCAATGCTCTTCCCCTGCCTGGCTCCGCTCGCTCTCCCCCTGCCCAGCACCCGGCTCGCTCTTAGCGTTGCCAGGTGTCCGGTATTTGGTTACCCTATCCGGTAAAATATAAGAGATAATACCGGACCTGGGATAGAGCAGGGCTGCTGCTGCTAGTGGACTGGGCAGCTTCGGATTGGTTGCTGCTGTGTCATTCAGCAAATTGGGAGGTGGCAGGAGCCTGGGGGTGGGGCCAAAGAGCGGAGGAAAAGCATGCAGCAGAGAGGTGAGGCTGTGTCCTGTGTGTCTCAGTGTGTGTCTGTCTACCTGTGTCCTGTCTGTATATGTGTGTCTGTCTATTTGTGTGAGTGTATGTGTCTCAGTGTGTGTGTCTCAGTGTGTCTGTCTTTCTGTCTATGTTCTTTGTCCTGCCTGTATATGTGTGTGCCTCAGTGTGTGTGTGTGTGTGTGTGTGTGTGTGTTTGAGTGAGTGTGTGAGTGTGTGAATGTCTCAGTATGTGTGTGTGTATCTCAGTGTGTGTCTCAGTGTGTGTGTGTGTGTGTGTGTGTATATATGTCTCAGTGTGTGTTTGTGTGTGTGTGTTTGGTGACAGACAGTACATACAGTACTGGCAATTTTGTTTAATTGCTCACTCACACTTACTTTTCTTATACTATACAAAGTCTTCCCATTTTCAAGATCTATTAAAAATAACCACCATTGTAAATTCTCAGAAAGGCTCCATAACTCAGCTCTCATCACAGCAGCATTGCAATCTCTGCAGCAGCACTCTTACTTACAGATCATTCCCAAGAAGGCAGAGCAGGTTACTTATTCAATGGCATGATTTAATATGCAATTTAAAGCTGATTCTGAAGTCTAAATTTGAAAGCTACTGTACTGATAATGACAGGGAGGGGGGGGGGGGGGGTGAGAGGATGAAGGTATGGGGGTAACAGAGGATGAAGGGAGGGGGTGAGAGAGGATGAAGGGAGGGGGATGGGGGGATGAGAGAGGATGAAGGGAGGGGGTGAGAGGACAAGGGGGGGTGAGGACAAAGGGGGGTGGGTGGGTGAGAGGACAAGGGGGGTGGGAGGATGAGAGGACAAGGGGGGAGAGAGAGATAGAGGATGAGGAGGGGGTGCAACAATCTTGGAATTTGTGGGAGGAGCAGCAAGATCAGTATTGCTCGCCATGTACAGTATAACTGCAGGTCAGTTATTTATAAATGATCTGACCATTACGTCATTTGTTCTAAATTCCACTCCAAGCATGCACCAATTTGCACTATTTCATATTCTATTTCCTAAAACAATCCTCGGAAGGGTGCTCCCTCCCAAGACTCCTCCCCAGATTTTTTACGAAATAGAATATAAATTGGTGCAAATTGATGAATACTTGGAGTGAAATTTAGAACAAATAACATAACAGTCATTTACAGTATAAATAACATTCTTCCCCACCAACGATTCTGCGTCGCACCTTTCACCATTGTGTCCAGTATGTTTGGACAAGCCACCTGGCAACCCTACTCGCTCTCCCCCCGCCCGGCACCCCGGCTCCGCTCGCTCTCCCCCCGCCCGGTGCTAAATAGATTTCTTTATATATATATTTGCTTGATCACTTTATAGATTACCTGGGATTTGTCAATAAGGGTTTCCTTTCTCTATATATGCATATAGTTTCTTTGTTTCACAATTTGATTTCCTAAATCATTTTTCTGGTTTGTTTTTAACGTGTTTATGTATTGTTCATTCATACTTGTTAAATAAAGTTGTTCATTTTTATTTGTGTTCCATTGGCCTCAGGAACCTATCAGAGTAGATGTTGTTGCTGTGTGTCAATCTGATGTCCGGTCGCGCGGTGATGACGTTGTGCAGGCGCCAGTATTCTGGCATTACTTGTACGGCGGTCGCGCTGACGCGGCGGACTCTTGGCGCACGGCGATGACATCACTCTCATTGGGTTTTTGGCGTGAATCGTCCACACTATATAGGTAACGTCGCTTGTTGGTATACTTACACCTTGACAAAGTCCCACGGGACGAAACGCGTTGGTGCGTTTGTGGCTCTCTTTTGTCTGTATTGAGCAGCTGATCTATTAAATACCTTTGCTTTTTATCTGGAGTTGCTGTCCTACTTTTGATGCTGTGCTCCTTTTGCCCTTTCTACATTTGCTTCAAAATGAGACGACATAGGTTTTTATAGGCCTATGACGTCACATTTTCTTCAAATGGTTCCCACGGCCCTCATTAGGCGTGAAAAACATGTGATTTGGGGAAAAAAAAATTGATGATGTCATTTAAAGGCAATGACGCCAGCCAATCAGAATGGCTGAGCTTCATTTGCCTTTAAGTTGACGTCATCTAAAGAAAGATGGCCGCCGACACATGGTACGGTAACCAATCAGAGCGTGGGAACTAAATCCCAACTCTGATTGGCTCTAGTAGACCATGTGACAGAGGCTTTGGGGAGAACGGATGTGACGTCATCCAAAGCCTGTCACATGGTACTAGAGCCAATCAGAGTTGGGATTGAGTTCCCACGCTCTGATTGGCTACCGTACCATGTGTCGGTGGCCATCTTTCTTTAGATGACATCAACTTAAAGGCAAATGATGCTCAGCCATTCTGATTGGCTGGTGTAATTTCTTTTAAATGACGTCATCAATTTTTTTTTCCGGACAAATCACAGGGTTTTCATGGCCCAATCAGGGCCATGGCAACCATATGACGAAAATGTGACGTCATAGGCCTATAAAAGCCTATGTCGTCTCATTTTGAAGCCAGACGGCGAGGAGGGAAGACCTCCCCTCCTAAGAAGAGAAGAAGGGCGTGGCGTAAGAAGATGGATGAAGACGGAAGAAGACCCCGAAGAAGGTAAAGAAGCAAAGAAGACCCCAAGACTTAGAAATAAAAGAAAGAAGACACGTGGATTGTAATGGTTTTTTATTTTATGGGTTCCTGTGCGTGGATTGGTTTGAGAGTAACCTGTTTGACAGGAGTCGGTGAGTGGGTCAAGTAATGGTAAGTAATCAAAAGAAATTGATTTTTTTTTAACTTTTACAGGTTTTTTTTTTTTTTACATGTGATAGTTTTTGATTTTGATTATCATTTCTTGCCTATGTATGTCTAGATCTATACATACATACAGGGTAAGAAATGATTGTTTGGAAATGCTTGTTTTGCTGTTTTTAAAATGTATTTTGCTGCAATGCTTACAAATGAGTGTATGTAAATTTAATGTAGATAGATGTAATTTTTGGTGCTTTTTGCAGTACTTGATTTCAGGGTGTAGCTTGCTTTATAATAGTGGATTATTTTTGGTAGTTATATTTTGTCTGATGGTAATTTTTTTTAAGAATGGTTTGGTTTAACTATTGCAACAGATTATTGTGTAATTGATTTGGATAGGATTGTAATTGATTTCGGATTTGATTAATTAATGGTAATATATTTATGTTTACTTGCTTGGTTTAAATAGTATACTTGTATGGATTGAATTGTATTTTGTTTGGAATATTTTATTGCTAACATTGATTTGCACAGTGTACATGATGCACAGATTACACGCATACCCCGTTTTATGTACACCCGCTTTACTTACACTCGCAAGTATGTACATTTATTTTTAGTTGCACCATACCCCTGTGTACGTACGCATGCTTCGCGAGTACGGACACCAGGGGGTGGCGTGCGTGCGCACCTCTCATCAATACTGCAACCTCCTTCATTGTGGTCCCTAACTGACCCGGAGTGCAGGTAAGGGGGAAGGGGGAACGGGGCCAGATGGCAGGGGGAACGGGGAGATCGGGCGTGCCATCAATCAGCAGCTATAGCAGTGATTCCGCCCGCACTGCAGCTCCTGGCTCTTCTCCCTCTGCTCTCCTCCTCCCTCCTCGCTCCTGCCCCTCCCTCCTCCTCAGAGCTCGCTCTAGCCTGCTGCTGCTGCTGCTGTAGAACGGAACTTTGCATGTGAGTTACAGGCTATGGGGGAGGAGGAGGTGCTCTTCTACGGCATTCTGTGCGTGTGTGTGTGTGTGTCTGAGTGTGTGTGTCTGAGTGTGTGTCTGGGTGTGTGTGTCTGTGTGTGTGTGTGTGTCTGTCTGAATGTGTGTGTGTCTGTCTGAATGTGTGTGTGTGTGTGTGTCTGTCTGTCTGTCTGTGTGTGTCTGTCTGAATATGTGTGTCTGTGAGTCTGAGTGTGTGTGTGTGCATGACTGACTGAGTGTGCGTGCGTGACTGACTGAGTGTGTGTGACTAACTGACTGAGTGTGCGTAACTGACTGAGTGTGCATGCGTAACTGACTGAGTGTGCGTGCGTAGCTGACTGAGTGTGCGTGACTGTGTGTGTGCGTGCATGACTGACTGACTGACTGAGTGTGTGTGTGTGCGCGTGACTGAGTGAGAGTGCGTGAGAGATTGTGTGACTGAGGGAGTGCGTGAGAGATTGTGTGACTGAGAGAGTGCGTGAGAGATTGTGTGACTGAGGGAGTGCGTGAGAGATTGTGTGACTGAGGGAGTGCGTGAGAGATTGTGTGACTGAGGGAGTGCGTGAGAGATTGTGTGATTGAGGGAGTGCGTGAGAGATTGTGTGACTGAGGGAGTGCGTGCGTGACTGAGGAAGTGCGTGCGTGTAAGCCAAGCTGATCAAGGACCTGAGTAAGGTCGTGCGTATAGTGCCGGCGATGCCGCCCAAAAACAAACACATTGCCGCCGCCGTGTGCGCTTATAGTAAGCGCGACAGCGGCAGTGCTACGGAGCGGACTTTGGAAGCCGGGAATATTTGATTTTTCAAGGGCTGTCACCTCATGTGACAGCCCCTGAATAAATCAAATGCCTGGGAGCCCGCGACGCCGCCACAAAGCGAAATATAACTTTCGCTAGCGGGGATGGGTGACGTCGCCAGTCGCGGGCACTATACGCGCGGCCTAAGGAAGCACAGCATTGTAAAACACTGTGCTGTACAGTATTGTACTATATTGTTTTCACCAAAGTCACAAATCAAAGTCCTAAAAATATATCAGTCAGTCAAATAAATGCACCTCACCTTCATGCTCTTTCAGTAAAAATACTGTACAGTAGAAGATATGCCGTCTCCTTCATCCTTCCTACATATTTTTAAAATAATTTTCCATTCATCCATGTTGTATCTGTCAGCACATAAGAAAAATCAGCTGACATTAAAGATTTTATTTCAATAAAGCCTACTGTATTTATTTTGGTTATAAATGCATTATTTACATCAGTTATGCATGTATATGATGTTTGCAGTACAGTACATGCATTGTAAAGTGGGAAAAAGGCAGTGCTTCACTTTAAGTACATTTTCACTTTACATACATGTTCTGGTCTCATTGCGTATGTTAAAGCGGGGTATGCCTGTATATGCATCATGTATACACTGTAAAATTCAATGTTTTGTTTGTCGATTGGGAGATTGTCATTTGTTAGATATTGATTGGTAGAAGAGAATTATTTTATTTTGAATTGTTTTTGGGGTTTTTTATGTGGCTATCTAAGATTTTAATTTTGAAATGCAATGTGATTGATTTGGAGATGTGCTATTTTCATTTGTGCATGTTTTTTGAATACTTAAACATTTCTTTGAATATTGGTTAATCATGTGTGTGTGTGTGTGTATATATATATATATATATATATATACTGTATGTAGCCATGTGTAATTTTGGGGTTACATGCCTCTCTCATTTTGTGCAGTAATTCCTGTTAAAAGGGCAGGTTTGCCAGAAGTCATCATGGAGGTTTGCCCTCAACCCCTGTGATGTGTAGTATGAAGCAAAGGAAGTTACAGCATGCTCTGTGTCCACTGACAGTGACACAGGGGTGGGTCTTTCTGGAAGCTATATATTACTAATCACTTCCTAAAGTTAGTGTGTTATGTCTGGGTCAAGTGCCTGGTGCAAGAGCTGTGGATCTGTGCAGCTCAAGTGACAGTAGTTGCAGAGTGACAAGCTGACCCCACACTGTGTCAGGGCTCTGGCACAGATGGTGGCCCTCCCTTAGGGGAGAGGTGGCAGAGATATCTCTGTCTCTATTACAGAGCCAGGAGGGAACTTCCTTGAGGTGTGCAACAATGCTGATATGCGGCTAAGTACCTGCCGCTATGATGGGCAGTCAGCCATGTATGATGCCAATAAAGATGCCCTTGATTCAAAGACCCTTCTTGTCTGAGACTGGAGTCAATCAGGAAGAAGATGCACCCAGGGGTTCTCTTCCAGATACTCCTCCCTGCAGTCGTGGGGGCCTGGAAGAGATGGAGGCACTGTACCAACTGTGAGTAGAACTCAGCACTACCTCACACGCCTGTCATGGTGAAATCCCCACTATCATCGAGCGAGAGACTCAGGAGTCCTGTGAGCCAGCTGGTGCACCACATAACATGACACGTAAAGGGGGGCAGTTTCTCGCATAGGGGTCAGGATCAGAAGGGCCCTGGGAAAACACTGTTACAATTGGAGGCGCTGCTGAGATTATCAGGACAAGCTTTTGCTAGGCTGACTAGGAAACAGGGAATGTATGCTACCAGTGATGTGCTGCAGAATGGAAGGAAGCCTAGGGGTAGTCAAGAGTACAGGAGTACCATGTTCACTCGCAAAGCACAACCTAGGGCCTGACATGGAGTAAGGTAGACAGGGCTGGAGACAGGGCTATAGCTGTGTTCTAGTCACCTTGAGGCAGCTAGTCGTAGGATGCCTTAGGCGGTAGCCTGGTTAACGCGGGTCAGGAACTCCTGGGAGGGTCTGCGCTAGGTGTAGCCAACAGTAGGTGACGCCCTAAGTACTGCATGGAGAAGCCAGAGTTCTCTAGCCAGTAACCAGACTACCAACCACAGAGCACATACTGGAGGATATCGTGTACAGCATACAGAGAGAGAGTTAGCCTAGCCTGAGGTAGTGCATACATGATTGAGACACACATTAGATACATGTAGAGGTGCACTGGCATACTTTATTGCATCGAAATGGCAGCTGCCCAGCAGAGAGGAGCACCATGTGCGATTACAGCAGAAGTGAAAAGATGGCGATCGCAAGTAATGATGTCCCGCAGTGCGGAGAGTCCAAGATGGCGGCTCGCGCCAGATGGAGAAAGCGCACGTGGTGTGTGTACCACGGAGGTACCAGGGACAGAAATGACTTTCGCTAGTTTGCTGTGGAGTGCGCGAAAGCCGTGGCCGCGCCGTTCTTGTCCTGCCTAAATGCCCGGGGTGCCACCCTGGAGGATAGCTGTGAGGACATTGTAATTACTTGTGAAAATGATGGGGTATCTGATTGCCAGACAGTGATCACTGCACAAGTCACCCCTGCTGCTAATGTGGATTGCAGCATGATCCAAAATGGCAGCTCCCGCTTCCCTGGGAGACCGTGTGGGCTGTGTGCAAACAGTGATGTTGCAAGAAGTTGGCCGGGAGAGGCGCGAAAGAAAGAACCCCACCCTGATGGGGGAAGTGGCGCGAAAGCCGTGGCCGCGCCCTCTTGGACTGTGACAGGTTCAGAGCCGATTCTGCGTCATGATGTGCAGCTGTGGGACCCTCCTCTAATATCCACCAGAGGGAGGGGTCCTTGCATCTGCCAATGGAAAACGGAGCTGACTGAGGGAGTAGCTGGATGTGCGCTTCCTGTCCCTCAGTTGCAAGGAGCTGGTGAACAAGAGAGACTGCTGTGCATGTGTCTCGCTTGCCAAACACCACTACCAATGGTGTCATGGGCAATATCGAAGTGCACCCCTACCAACTGTCAAGAGGCTTCCTGGTGGTGAAGACGGGTGGAAGAGAGGTACTGCGGTGCCTGTGTATGCAGTGCCGGCTGCCGGGCGGAGAAGCCAGACCCACTGCAAGATGCCCCCAGTGTGGCATCCATTATTTGTGGGCCGTGGAGCCGTTCGTGGCTGTGCACGCCGCGGAGGCGGGAGGAGATACAGCCACGCTGACGGCTGGGGTGAGTGAAGAGAGAGAAGGTCGATCCCGGAGAATGGGGATCGCTGCTGATGACGGTACCTGAAAAGAATGGAGCTGGGGCCTGCAACCGCAGCGAGAACCCGGAACCTCGCTGTCGGCCCCCTGTGGTAGTACTCTTACCGGCATCGGAATCTGCCTTGTCAGACGACGAGCAAGGAAGTCCTATGTCGGTGGTGATGCACCTACCGGCGGGCCACTACAGCGGCACTGAAAGCAAAGACCAGCGACATACCGGTGATCCTGAGGAGCTGAGCATCGACATTCCCGACAACCTGCGCTGGTGCGGCCGGAGCAGCGGACGAGTCCCACGGCCGTGGCGACTCCCAGCGTGTCGGGAGAAGAGGACCTCATCGCAAGCCAGTGGAGTGGTGAGATACCCTCTTACCTCTCAGGCTCCGATGGAAGCGGCCGAGGAGAAAGGCCCGACCAAGGCCCAAGCGGAGCTGAGGAACGACCTTCTGTATCTGGCGCTGGACGTCAAAATGGAGGAAGAAGTTCAGGTGGGGGACCCCACCCAAGATGGCATCTCATCCCGTGAGAACGATGATGTCACTTCTGGTGGCCACTGCGGAGCCGATCGGAAGCAGCCGTCGCCGCCGTTCAGCACCTGTCTGTCCAAGGAAGATATGGACAGATACCGGGAAGCCGTGAAGAGTCTAGGAAGTAGGAAGACGGGTGAGCCCGATCTGCCCAACGTTGCCAGGGGCCGTGGCATCGCCAAATTGCGGATCATAATCCCGCAGCGTAAGAACACTTCCCCCTTCCCTCTGCCCAAAGCCACTGCCCAAACCCCTGCCCCTGTCACATCTTCCTCTGGGTCCCAGTTGAGCCAAGGCTGATCTGGGGAGTCACGGGACACGTCAGAAGAAAGGCCATGGACTGGGGTGAATGTTTCACATCTGATGAGGGGTCGGGGAGGGAAATGATTCCTGTTATGACACCCCCGAAAATGAACCCCTGCCGTATATAATAATTTTGGGAAGGGAAGGCCTAAGTGATAAGGGTCAGCCTCTAGGTCAACCAATACTTCAGGTGTCTCTTCTGGGGGAGAGACTGAGGAGAGTGAGACTACCTTGGCAGTGAAGGAGCAGTCTGTGGAGCATAGCACTAAATGGTGGGCTCCCATGTATGAGGGATATTCGAAGTGGTTAGACCGCACCGAGTTTGCACTAATGAGGGGAGATGTGGTTGAATACTGGTGGGATGTGGGCGAGTACTCAGCTGAGGAACGCCAGAAAGAATTAGTTACACGTTGGCATGATATACAGCAAGGAATAGTCATACCCAGCGGATCCTCTATCCTGTATGATGTAATTGCCCCTGAAGAGCCCCTGTCTTGGGTCCTGCCAGGCAAAGCAGGAAATAAGAAATTGATTAGAATCAGCAGGGCTTAGAGGGGCCATAGTTGCGTGCTAAAAGCAGCCACATGGATTAGAGTACCCCTATGTTCCAGAACCTCTGATGCAGGAAATAGAGGACAATAGGGATACCTGGTTAAGGGAGGCAGTGGAGGATTACATTAAGTCCAAATCTAACCACTCGGCGCATAGAACAGAGGCTAGGATCTGTTATTTAATGAGAATATGGAGTGTTGGGCGCAACATCTATACGCACAAGATGGAATACCGACCAGAAAATGGGCCCCTTAGATCCTATTCTCCTAGGGAGTAATCCATAGAGTATAAATTCTGGGTGTAGTAATTATGTACAGTGTGGGAAGATGTATTCCTGTATTGATATTATTGTTTTTGTATATTTTGCAGTTGCCCGCTTGAAGGAAGGTTCTGAAAATTTAGGTCCAAGCGGGTTCGTTGGATTCCACCAGGGGGAGATTGTAGCCCTGTGTAATTTTGGGGTTACATGCCTCTCTCCCTTTGTGCAGTAATTCCTGTTAAGAGGGCAGGTTTGCCAGAAGTCATCATAGAGGTTTGCCCTCAACCCCTTTGATGTGTAGTATGAACAAAAGGAAGTGACAGCATGCTCTGTGTCCACTGACAGTGACACAGGTGTGGGTCTTTCTGGAAGCTGTATATTACGCATCCCTTCCTAAAGTTAGTGTGTTATGTCTGGGTCAAGTGCCTGGTGCAAGAGCTGTGGATCTGTGCAGCTCAAATGTCAGTAGTTGCAGAGTGACAAGCTGACCCCACACTGTGTCAGGGCTCTGGCATAGATGGTGGCCCTCCCTTAGGGGAGAGGTGGCAGAGATATCCCTGTCTATATTACTGAGTCACGAGGGAACTTCCTTGAGGTGTGCAACTATGCTGATGTGCGGCTAAGTACCGGCCGCTATGATGGGCAGTCAGCCATGTATGATGCCAATAAAGATGCCCTTGATTCAAAGACCCTTCTTGCCTGAGACTGGAGTTAATCAGGAAGAAGATTCACCCAGGGGTTCTCTTCCAGATACTCCTCACTGCAGTCGTGAGTACCTGGAAGAGATGGAGGCTCTGGACCAACTGTGAGTGGAACTCAGCACTACCTCACACGCCTGTCATGGTGAAATCCCCACTACCATCGAGCGGGAGACTCAGGACTCCTGTGAGCCAGCTGGTGCACCACATAACATGACACGTAACGGGGGGCAATTTCTCACATAGGGGTCAGGATCAGAAGGGCCCTGGGAAAACACCGTTACATATATACATACATACATGATGAAGCCACTGTACAAATGAATGGATGAAGGGTGGGTATCGGGCCAGGGTGGCTTAACCCCTTAATTACCTTTGCGGTTATTGACCGATCAGGTGATTAGGGGGTTAAGTGACACCAGAATGTATTTGCTATGTATTGGTTTGGCTACGGAGGACAGAAGGAACTTGCAGGCGGAGAGAATTCATATTGATGTTGTTAGTAGAACTGTATTTATTTTATTATGCTAGTTAATGTGTTTAATAATGGACAAATAATCTATTATCCATATCTGGATAATAGTTATTTTGCCCATTACTGTACTGTATGTGTTAGGGGTGTATTTAGTTAAAAATATTGTTTATTTTTTTGGAGGCACAACATTGGTACCGCAGGCCCTCGGGGACCCTGGTATGGCCGCGGGGACCCCAGCTTTGTCAGCCTGGGACACCCACGGGACCCCCGGACACTTGCGGTACCACCGGGCTCCCTCGGTGACCCCCGGGGGGTCAGCCGGGGACCCCGTGGGGTCAACCGGGGACATCCGCGGGGTCAGCCGGGGACACCCGCGGGGTCAGCCGGGGACACCCGCCAGCCTGTTGTATGGGTGTTGCACCTGCAAAAATGTAAACAAAGAAATTTTTCTAAGTCCTGCTTTTTTTATCACCTGCCTTTAGCTGGTGAGCTGTATTCAGCGCAACTTTCAAGTACGATAAGTTTGCGTAGCTTAGTGAATCCTGCAGAAGGACAGGATTCAGCGCAAACAGCTGATCGTACGAGCAAATTTCTTTAAAAAAGTCCGTTTACGCAAAGTACAGACGGATAGCCTCAGAGGATCCAGCCCGACGCACTGAAGACTACGTAAGGAGCCTCTTCAGTGTAAACACCAGCGCACCATCTCAACACCTCTATCATGGAAGCCGAGAGTAAGAGGAAAGACCTTTTGCTGGAAATCGCATCGCAGCGCTCAAGCACAACCAGGCATTCTTCAAGGCCAGCAAGGTCAGCGCGATCTAACGCGTCCAGCGCTAGCGCAAGCGCTACCAAGGCGCGGGCCTCCGCAGAGGCCGCACGTGCCAGGGTTGAATATGGTCGGAGAGAGGCAACCGTGCGGGCAGAAAGAGCGCGCATAGAAGAGGAAGAGCGGAACGCCGCTGCCGCTGCTACCTCCGCCATTGCAAATGCTGCCGCCGCTGCTGCCGCCGCCGCTGCTGCCGCCGCCGCTGCTGCCACCGCCGCTGCTGCCGCCGCCGCTGTTGCCGCCACCGCTGCTGCCAATGCCGCCGCGCGTAGAAAGGCCGAATTGGACGCGGATCTAGAGGCCCTAAATCAAGAGAAGGAAGCCGCCGCTGCCATAGCCCAAGCTGAAGTCCTAGAAGCAGCCGCGAGACAGGACGGCGGAGAGCAACCGTACAGACGGATAGCCTCAGAGGATCCAGCCCGACGCACTGAAGACTACGTAAGGAGCCTCTTCAGTGTAAACACCAGCGCACCATCTCAACACGGAGGGAGTGACACCACAGACACCGAAGACTTGCTAGGACCACGAGGAGAAGACGCTGCTCCGTCAATGGCACATGCTGCCTGGGACAGCCACAGCCGCAACAGTGATCCACACGCCAGCGCGCACACGGATGCACTACAATGGGCTCGCCATCCAGGTACACCCACACGGGAGAACACAGCCCCTCACACCGACCAGCAGTCATCACGCGTCCACGCCAAGGAAGAGACGACCGCACGGACCCTCCCAGCAATTACCTCAGAACTGTACCAACACGCCGATGCCTCAGGCCTGACAGACATAGCAAAGTACCTGATCCGGTGTGACCTAGTGCACGCAGGGCTCATCAGCTTCGACGACCGCCCTGAGAACTACCGGACGTGGAAGTTCACGTTCAAAGACGCAATCAACAGCTTGGACTTCTCAGCGAGGGAAGAGCTCAACCTGTTAGTCAAGTTCCTGGGGAACGTATCCTGGGAGCACGCGAAGAGACTTCGGGCGGCAAACGCGCACCAACCCCAAGTAGGTCTTGACCTAGTGTGGGAAAGGCTAGAAGAGTCCTACGGCAGCCCCGAAGCAGTCGAGGATTCAATCTTCAAAAGAATCGAAAGCTTCCCCAAGATCACAACTAAAGACTACTCGAAGTTACGGGAGTTCGGGGACCTGCTGCAAGAACTGGAGTTCGCAAGAAAAGACTATTCCTTAATAGGTCTCAACGCCCTAGACTCAGCTCGTGGAATGAGACCCATCCTGGAGAAGCTACCCTTCCACCTCCAAGAAAGGTGGATTTCACAAGGTTCCAAATACAAAAGGGAGAAGCAAGTCGTTTACCCCCATTCTCAGTTTTCTTGAGCTTCATTCGCAAAGCAGCGAAGACGAGGATGACCCCAGCTTCATCTTAGGGGCGCAGACCACATCCAATGCCAGCCACCCGAGGAACGAAAGGTCAGCAGCGAGATACAAGGACTCCAGAACACCCATCTCGGTCCACAGGACGGACGTGCCCCCTACGACCCACGCGAGTCCCGGCCAGGCGGCCGACAGGGACAAGAAACCAAGGGACCTCAACAAAGAATGTCCCATTCACAAAAGGCCGCACCCGCTTAACAAGTGTGTCGGATTCAGAATGAAACCCATAGAGGAGCGAAAGAACTTACTCAGGGAATGGGGAGCTTGTTTCAAATGTTGTGCCTCCACAACTCATTTATTCAAGGACTGCAAAGAAGCTATGAAATGCACAGAGTGCGATAGCGACAGGCACATAGCCGCTTTACACCCGGAAGCTATGAAGCCGAAAGCAAGCATGGCCCCTAACCCCCCGACAAAGCAGGGCGGGGAGGAAGAGGTGGGAGATACACCCCCCACGACATCAGTAGCGTCCAAATGCACAGAAGTATGCAGAGAAGGGAACGACGTCAGATCTTGCTCAAAAATATGTCTGGTAGCCGTGCACCCAGAGGGACAACCCCAAAGAGCTAGAAGATGTACGCGATCATCGACGACCAGAGCAACCGATCACTGGTCAGGTCAGAATTCTTCGACATGTTCAATATTCAAGACAGTGCTTCTCCTCACACTCTCAGAACGTGCGCAGGGCGAATGAAGACTACAGGGAGAAGAGTGAATGGCTACACCATATGCTCAATAGACGGCAAAGTGAGCATGCCCCTTCCCACACTCATCGAGTGCAATCACATGGCAGAAGATAGGAGTGAGATACCCACACCAGATGTGGCGCGACACCATCCCCATCTAAAAGCTATTGCCGATCGTATCCCACCACTAGACGAAGGCGCCCAGATTATGCTGCTACTTGGCAGGGACATTATGAGAGCACACAAGATCCGCGAACAGCGAAACGGGGACCACAACGGCCCAACCGTTCAAAGGCGTGATCTAGGATGGGTGGTAGTGGGAGAAGTATGCATAGACAGAATATGAGGACCCGACAACGTAGGCGCCCTGCGAACAAACTTGTTGGAGAACGGACGCGCATCCCACTTCAAACCCTGTCCGAACCACTTCCAGGTCCACGAGAAGCTCGAGACCAAAAGGAACTATGGAAACGCACCTGTGACAGGAAAACACCCCAATGGCCTAGGGGGTACAGTGTTCCAGACCACAAAAGACGATGACAAACAGGCGCCATCAATGGAAGATAAAGAATTCTTGAGGTTAATGGATAAGGAGCTCTTCAAGAACGATTTAGGCAGTTGGCTTGCCCCACTACCATTCCGCTCGCCAAGAAGACGCCTTCCAAACAACAGAGACCAAGCCATGTCTCGACTCGCTTCGCTTCGCCGTAACCTACAAAGGAAACCGGAGACCAAGGAACACTTTGTGGCTTTCATGCAGAAAATCTTCCACAGTGGCCATGCAGAGTCGGCGCCCCCACTGAAAGAAGGCGAAGAATGCTGGTACCTCCCGTCGTTTGGCATCTTCCACCCCCAGAAACCTGGCCAAATTCGAGTGGTGTTCGACTCCAGTGCTCAGCATCAGGGAGTCTCCCTAAACGATGTTCTCCTCACCGGGCCGGATCTGACGAACAGTCTTCTGGGAGTGTTGATCCGCTTCCGCAAGGAGCCAATCGCCACAACAGCAGACATTCAACAGATGTTCCACTGCTTCCTCGTGCGTGAAGACAACCGTAACTACTTAAAATTTCTGTGGTACCAAGACGACGACATAGAAAACGAAGTCACGGAGTACCGCATGAAAGTACATGTCTTCGGGAACAGCCCATCATCTGCGGTGGCTGCCTACGGCCTCAGAAGAACGGCCCAAGACGGAGAAGCAGAGTTCAGGAGAGACGCCAGGAGCTTCGTCGAAAGAGACTTCTATGTGGACGACGGATTAAAGTCAGTTCCCACCGAAGAAGAAGCCGTAGATCTACTCAAGAGGACACAAAAGATGTTAGCAAAGGCCAACCTAAGGTTGCACAAAATAGCTTCTAACAGTGCCGCAGTGATGAAGGCGTTCCACGCAGATGATCAAGCAAACGATCTCAAGAATTTGGATCTGGGGACCGACACGCCTCCCATACAGCGGAGCCTGGGGATAAGCTGGAATCTTAAAACAGACACCTTTACGTTACAGGTAGCCATCGAAGAAAAACCCTTCACACGTCACGGAGTTCTGTCCACCGTTAACAGTCTCTACGACCCGTTAGGATTCGTGGCTCCTGTCACTATACAAGGGAAATCTCTTCTCATAGAAATGTCCTTCGAAAAACAGGAATGGGACACCCCACTACCTCCAGAAAAACGGAAAGAGTGGGAAACGTGGAAGCACTCCTTGAAGGCCCTCGAGCAACTTCAGATCCCATGCCCCTATTCACCTATATCTCTCACCGCCGCACACAGCAAAGAGCTTTGCGTGTTCTCAGATGCCTCCACCAAAGCTATATCAGCGGTGGCCTACCTAAAAACCACGGACGTGGATGGAAGTTGCCACATCAGGTTCATCCTCGGCAAAGCTAAGCTGGCGTCACAACCCGACCATACTATACCCAGACTCGAGCTATGTGGTGCAGTGTTAGCGGTAGAACTGGCGGAGCTCATCGAGAATGAGATGGATAGCAAACCAGATGCCGTTAGGTTCTACACGGACAGCAAGGTGGTGCTGGGATACATATACAACAAGAAAAGGAGATTCTACGTATACGTAGCTAACCGTGTAGAAAGAATCCGGAAGTCAACCCAACTAGAACAATGGCACCACATGCCCACAGATCAAAATCCCGCAGATCATGCCACCAGATCAGTGTCCGCATCTCAACTGCAGAACACTTCGTGGCTTACAGGACCAACGTTTCTTGCGCAGCCCGCGGAAACAACACCAAACCCAGTTAGCGACTTCGAACTCGTGGATCCCGAGAAGGATACGGAGATAAGGCCCCCACAAGTATCCGCGTTACTCACCAAAGTATTGCGCAAAAACGCGTTTGGATCACATCGATTCTAGCGCTTCTCAAGGTGGACTGCCCTTCTGCGAACAGTAGCCCATCTCAGGCATATAGCCTCCTCCTTCCGCCAGACACCAGATGGTAAAACCACCGGCTGCCACGGCTGGCACATCTGCACAGTGCTGTGCACCGTGGAGGAAGTCACAAGGGCTAAGGAAACTGTTCTCAGTCATGTTCAGAGGGAAACGTATGCAGAAGAGATCAATTGCATTCGCAGAGGGAAGAGTGTTCCCAAAAACAGCCCACTTTGGAAGTTGAATCCCTTCATCGACAATGACGGCCTCATGAGAGTAGGAGGCCGCCTCAACAAGTCCCAACTGAGCAGGGAGGAAAGCAATCCTCTTATCGTCCCTGGCCGGCATCACATCGCTACCTTGTTGGTGCGCTACTACCACGAACAAGTCATGCACCAGGGACGACATTTCACCGAAGGCGCTATTAGGGTGGTGGGCATTTGGGTCGTTGGCATGAAAAGGTGCGTGGCCAGTAATCTCCACAAATGTGTTAGGTGCCGAATGCTGCGAGGCAAAAGCCAAGACCAAAGGATGGCAGATCTACCTATCGACAGACTTAATACAGAACCCCCCTTTACCTATGTAGGACTCGATGTATTTGGGCCCTGGATGGTCATCTCACGTAGAACTAGAGGCGGACTAGCAAACAGCAAATGATGGGTGGTACTCTTCACCTGCATGAGCACGCGAGCTATACACATAGAGATTATAGAATCTATGGATGCTTCAAGCTTCATAAATGCCCTCAGAAGATTCTTTGCAGTCAGAGGACCAGTTAAACAAATATGCTCCGATTGTGGCACCAATTTTGTTGGAGCATGTAAGGAATTACAAATAAACACTAAAAATAATAGAGACAATAGTATCCAAAGATACTTGCGCGACCAAGAGTGCACGTGGACGTTCAACCCTCCTCACTCCTCTCACATGGGCAGAGCATGGGAACGCATGATTGGGGTAGTCCGGCGTATCTTGGACTCTATGATGCTAAAAACCGACCTGACTCGACTCACTCACGAAGTGTTAACCACATTCATGAATGAAATATCAGCGATAATTAATGCGAGGCCCTTTATTCCAGTGTCAACAGATACAGAATCGCCAAGTATTTTGACACCAGCAATGTTGCTAACCCAGAAGGTAGGGAACATCCCCACCCCAGTCGAAGGGTACAACTCTAAGGATATGTACAAACGACAGTGGAGACAGGTGCTGCACTTAGCTAACACGTTTTGGGATCGCTGGAGACGCGAGTATCTAGTGACACTCCAAGAACGCCATAAATGGCAAACGGTTAAACCGGATATCCAAGTAGGAGACGTGGTTCTGTTGAAAGACAAACAGGTACCAAGAAGCGAATGGCCCATGGGACTTATCGTCAAAACCATCCCAAGCGAAGATGAAAGAGTCCGCAGAGTGGAATTTCGGGTCACCCAGAACGGGGTCGTTAAAACCTTTTTGAGACCTATCACAGAGACTATCCTCCTAATGCCTAAAACGGACTATAATAAAGAAGAACTGGCTACCAGTTCTATGGACTCTGAAAGACATTGTGGTGCATCAAGCTAACCAAGAGCTGTGCATCCACCTGGCTTCCCTTACTGGAAGGTTTGGCCAAAGGAAATGACGCCAGTGGTACCGGCCGGTATCACCTTGCTATGGGAATATGGACCTTTGCATTGTTATGTTATGTTTGCATTGCACATATTTTCCACATAGCCTGTTATATAGTGATATCTACAGATACCAGACGGGGAGTGTCATGGAACAGGAATACCCCTGTCTGTACTTCTGTTTCACCCCCCCTTTCCTCGCAGCCCTGCTTGTCAGCTTCTTAGTGCCAGCTGTATGTGTTTGGCTCTGTACACACACACAGTGCTTGTGTGATAATACAGTGCCATTTCCCTTCTCCCAGCAGCTTGCTGTATTAAAGATGCAACATTATTGCTACATGTTGTAGCTCCCCCAGACACTCCTGTGAGTTGCCATAGCAGCCCCAGCTTTTCTCTCAAATGGGCTAGTCTGCTCTCTCCCCCTCTGCTCTGCCCACAGATGGTCTGTCCCCAGACTATCTTACTACCCAGCATACATTGCCATTTCCTTTCCACCACATCACTGGACGAGTGAGTACCTTGCTTTAACCCCTGTAATGGTGCTGCAGGATTATCTTTTCACCTCCCTTTACTACTAAGCACACACAGAGATATTTAGACCTACACCTCTACACAAGAGACTGTTTTTCCCTGCTTTCTCCAAATAAAGTAAGAAAAGAAACAGACCTTGTCGTGCTTGGAAAAGAGGGCCGAGTTGACACTATCTGAGCTAAGTCATCCTACACGTGACCCTCTGGCTTCCAGAATAATTGTAATACACTAGTCATAAAATCTAAAAAAAATTTTTTTAGTAAGCACCAATACACAACCCACCCCTTGTGCCCCCATATAAAACCATTATTTCTTTTTTTTTCACACAGGATTAATACCCCAGGCCAACGGGGTTCCCCGGTGGTCCTGATGGGTGTCCGCTGGCCCCAAAGTGCACCCTGGGGGGTACGCACAGGTGTCTTGGGGCCTCCGGTAATCCCCGCTAGTCTCTGTGGGCCTCCAGTTGGCCCCGCGGGTTCCTGTGGGCCCCAATGGGGTCCATGGGTGGTTCCCGCAGGTGTCTGGGGGTCGCCTGGTCGTCCCCATGGGTGTATGGGGGCCTTCAAGTGGTTCCCACGGGTGTCTGGAGGCCTTTGGGTGATCCCTGTGTGTCCCCGGGCTCCCCACAGCTGTGGGGCCCCCGGTTCTTCCCTGAAGGTGTCCCCCATGTGTCCACAGGTGGTCCTCGTGGGCGTCCGGGGGTCCTCGGTTGGTCCCCGTAGGTCCCCGCTGGCCTTCAGTACCATTCCTATATGTAAAAAATAAAAACATGGCCTACATTTCAATAAATAACCATCAAAACACATACAGTACAGTAATGGGCAAAATAACTATTATCCAGATAGGGATAATACAGTAGATTATTTGCCCATTATTAAACACAACATTAGCCAGCAGAAATAAAGTAAATAAAATCGTTCTACTTACTCCTGGCAATAAGAAGGGCATCCTCGTCAGCTTACTGCAGGTCCATGTCCTCCAATGCCAGAAAAAATACATAGCAGAATACATTCTAATGGCCCCTTAATCACATTAGCGGTTGATAACCGCTATAGTAACTAAGGGGTGTCACGATGGACGGAACTTATTAACACATTTATATTTTGGGGAAGTAGATTGAGCATACAAGTTGAGCAAAATAAATTGTCATTTATTTCCTTACTAGACAGACACACGACAACCTTAGAATACACTTAATAAAAACACTTACTGAAGAAGAGAACGGGATAGAATGTCCAGAAATAAAACAAAGTGCCGGAATATTGTCCTTTAAAGTGCAGTCCTGTTGCAAGGGGCGCACTTGGCCAACCCAATATATCCTTGAATAACACAAAGTTTGTTCTGGTTCGTTGGGGTTCGTTAGATAACCCCCAGCACTAATGAAATCCTGAAGCAGAGTTCTGTACTTGGTTCCGTTGAAAATAACTTGTTGCGTTCTGAATTAGTTGGTGCTGCTCTTATCCGCTATTAGAAGCGTGATGGAAGTTAGCTCACATTGTAGAATGGAAAACGAAAGACAACGGGGATAGCTTGGGCAGCATGTATATAGGGTTTGAAAGCCTATCTCCAACATACCCACCCAATACCCCTTGTGGGAATTTTCTCATTCCCCAATCCCTTACTTACCTACAGTTTGGAGAGTGGACACTCTTGAGATTTCCTGTTGCTACAGCGCCTGTGTGACATTGCCACCTGGGCTACTTAGCATAGGTGCACTCCCCCGTTTACCTGGTGTCTCCAAGGCTAGGGTTTGCCCTCCAAGGTGTGAACTAGCCCAGGATCTCCCATGGAGCAAACCTCCTGGCTATTTCACACTTTGTGGCTCTGGGGTCTTTCAACTGCAAATCTTCCCCAGACCCATAGGTGTCGCCTCATGGGGGGTCTGTGAAGTTTGAATAGGAAGAGCCCCCAGCTCATGTACAATGTAAAAATATTTGGTCACTAGCTGCATTTCAAAGACAAATAGAAACAATGCATCCTGCCTGGCCTTTTAAATCTGCAACCAAAAATCCACTTTATTAAAAATATATGTTCCCCTTATCCCACATTTATAATTTTCATATGTGCGTGCTTGGGATGTTACTCTGGGGCTGCACACCAAATTTCAGGTTTTTAACCCTTTCCGTTCCCGCGTTATGGCTTCTTCTTGAACTGGCACTGCTGGGCTATGGGATTCTCACATCAATTGACTTGCAGTTACGGCTTTCTCATGTCAATTGACCGAGTTCCCATGCCAATTGCGAATTGCCTTTCAAGACGCGCCATTAACCGGGACGGCGATACATTGTATCCGAGTACCACTTGAGATTGGAAACCGCAAGCCTTTGATTCAATTGACTCTGCGGTTATGGCTTCCAGTCTCAGTAATGGATACCTATACTTGGCAATGGAACAAAGAGACCGCGCCATGCTTATCCACTTAACTGGTGGTTTAGCGTTCACAGCGGCATCTTGTGTCCAAAGCAAGTAACGTCAGTGTACTGGGTTATACACTAATGCAGGCACATACACTCCTGCAAAATGGGGACAATAAGGGCAGAGGGAAAAATAACACATGTACAGTGCACATAAAATTAACCCCTTCGTCCCCAATACGAAATAACCACCTGAGCATACTGCCTTTATTAATGCGCTGATTACCCACAATTTCGTTACAAGGGGTTAACCCACCATGCCCCGCTACCCACCCGGGAGGCCTAACCTCCCACCCCGGACCCATTATACCCACCCTGTACCCATTGAGTGTCATAGTGGTACATCAGGCCCATATAATAATATGGGCATGAAAAGCCACTATAGCACTCAATGGGCACCTAATCAAAATACATTAATGCACAAAAGACACAATAATAAAACATTCCAAAACACCTAAACACCCCAATTCAATAAATTAAAACTCTAGCCAACAAATGCAATTAATATGAGCACTAACCAACACAACAAGGAATTAATTCAAACATTAACCAACAAAGCAATTAATTAATAAAACAACTCAGCTAAACAACAAGGAATTATTTCAACCATTAAGCAAGAAAGCAATTAATTACTAAAACAACTCGGCTAAACAACCATTCAAAGCATTACCCAACACAAAACATCATTAATTATAAAAGAAAATCAATCGGCAACATTTTTTAAAATAAGGCAGCCAAATGACAAACAATTACATCCACATAATAAACACATATAGAAAAAATCACAGTCAATACAAAGCAAGCAATTAGAAAACTAATTGGCCTAATAATGTATTGATCTGTACCCTAAAGGGGTACAGATTAATACATTATCAGTCAATGGGCAATAAAAAAATAAAAATAAATCATATCCATTTGAAAAACCTGTAAAAAAAAAAATACATTACATACTGTACATTCAATATTTAACTTACCTTTAGAAGTGTTGGCCCTCCGTCTCCCGGGGAATCAGGAAGCTCACGGACTGCAAAGGCCTGAAACTGCATCCGATGCCATCCGCCATGAAGATCTGGTTCTTTTCTTTTCAATCCGCTTCTTCTATATTCTGTAATTATTTCTTAATTTTCTTAATCTTCTGCCTTCTTCTGTCAATCCAAAAACCCAATGATTGATCCACAACATGATGTTGTCTCGTCGGCTTCTTGGGCTCAAATGAGGCGTCACAGCCTTAAATATGGCCTGTGATGTCACATTTGGGTGGGAAATGGTCATCTGATTGGCTGTTAAAACCATGTGCCCTTTTTTTAATGACGTCATTTAAAGGGGATGATGCCAGCCAATCAGAATGGCTGTGCTTCATTTCCCTTTAAGATGACTTCACTAAATCCAAAATGGCTGGCATCATATGGTATTTTAGAAAATCAGATCGTGGGAACTAGATCCCCAATCTGATTGGTTGTAGTACACCATATGAAAGTCATTTTAGTTCAAGTATGTGACGTCATCCAAATGCTCCAGACCAGCAAACTGCTAAAACTTCAGCTATTAGAGAGGTGGTCACACTTGCTGATGCCAAGGGCATTTGATTAGCAGCACCTGTCGGCTACTTAGCATCTTAATTCCTATGGAAGCAGTGAGGGTGTACTTAGTTTTTTACACATGGCTTCTCCATTTTGGCTTTATCTTTGGTAAATAAATCATGACACAGTGTAATATGTCATGTGTTGTTGTTCATCTGAGGTTATATTTACCTAATTTTTAGACCTGCTAAGGAACAGATGATTGTTATTATGTCCTGATATGTAAAACCATACAATTCAAAGAGGGTGTACTTTCTTTTTCACACAAGTGTACATACATACATACATACATACATAACAAATGGATGCTGGGTGCACACAATCATGTAAATAGAAACCAAAGTATACTTAGCAATAGTCCGGGTGCTTGCAGATGACGGGGAACACCAACCAGTCCCAAAGATATACAGGAAGCTAGATCCGCAGCACTCACAAGTTGGAAAAAAATAGATTTTTATCAAAAAGTCATCAGACAGTCAAACAGACTCCAGAGCGACGTACGTTTCAGACCCTTAGGTCTTTTCTCAAGCTCTGTAACATCAACACAAACAGCACAACATATATAGGGGAGTTGAACACATAAAAAAGCGACAGAGACATAATTAAACAATTAACCACAGCTGCATTATCAGGCCTATTGTTAGGGCTAGCCCTATAGAACACACAGAACAGCAGTGTATATGTCATTGCAAAGTGCCACATTCTTAATAAATCAATTTAATACACCTGACTAGAGTTCATCTGTCTCTCTGACTGATCTCACTGCGCATGCGTCAACACATAGGGATAGGGATCCAAGCCAATAAGGATATATAAGAAATATAGGGTCAGGTACTCACTTGTAGATTAACCTCTGTGCTTTTAATATGTATTGGGAATAAAATGGAGCTCTCTCTCTCATCATACCATCAAACCCGATCGTTCAGAGCGGGCAGTGAAAGTCCCTGGCAACCGATCGCGTTGGTCACCGCAATGCGCATGCACACAACTCCGAAACAGTCCCAACAATAACAAAGCGGCAGGTAGATCTCTAGGGGCTGTCAAAAAGTGTCTGCCACATATAACACTGGTGCTACTTCGTTCTAAGTCTCCCTCATGTCTTGGGCAAAACTATGGCACATAATAAGCCAATGAATTACAGTTATAGCTACTTGAGTCACCCAGGTGACCCTTGTGTCCACCAATACAAAGTATTATCATATATATATATATATATATATAGTGTTCGACAAACCTATACATTTGCTCGCCCCAGGCGAGTGGATTTAACCCCCGGGCGAGTAAATATTGGCCCAAGCAGCACACGTTTGGTACTAGGTGGCGAGTAGATTTTTTTGTGTGGCGAGTAGATTTTTTGGTGATTTGTCAACCACTGTATATATATTTATATCTTTGCTGCCTCCGGTTCATAGACCTCTTGATTAGGTCTAATTAAGTACCCATTTCAATTTAATTAGAAGTTCACCTTTAAATGGATTATAGTTTATTGTGTTGCATGTAATATCTAATATACTTGGCATTATTTGGCTATGGCTAAGGACATGATGTCTATGCGATGATGATTTTCATTTACCTATTATACTTTAATTGTTCATTATGAACATTAATTACTAATTAGCATGCTAACACAACCTGTTTTCTGGGTCTATTTGTATCCATGTTGCTTTAATATTCTACGGTATTTACTATTCATCAGTGTATCTTGTTACTTTATTTATTTTATTAGAGCCATTCCACCTCATCATTATATGTGTTCACTTATTTGCACTATTCTGCACTTTTTATGTAGGTGTTTATTCACTTTTATTCATATGCTTTTTGCTATTTGCAGTTTTTTCTATGGTCCCCAGCCTTTATTATTATCACTGGATATGCTTATTAACAGCAGCTAACCTATATTCCTCAATGTTGGTTTTAGTGTATGTATCACTTTATTACATCAGTCAACTCATTGGCATTATACCATGCTATTGCAACCAGCCACATTGAGGTACTCCTTGTAGCTTTTTATTCTGCTTTCTTGGCTTATCCAGCTCCCATTCGAGGTAATAGCAAAGTTTTTGTCTATTGCGCATGCGCATGGATACACAGAGGTAGATCGGAGTTTCCCTAGTCAGTCGCGTCTATTATTTATTTATTTTCGCACAGCCACTGCTCGCGCATGAGCATAGAGGTTAGTTTTAGAGTAGCTTGCCTTCCATTGCCTGCAGGCGCCCCCTCTGGTTATTGAAACGGATCAAGTGACTTATTTGACTCCTTGCCTTTCACCTATGACCTGCGCATGTGCAGTAGGTGCGTTTCACTACACGAGCGCACCACTGCGTTCCAGACAATGCTGGGGGTCCCATCCATTTGGAAAGTAATCCTAATCATGCTGCATTATCAGATATGGTACTGTTTTATTGATTGCACCTGGTTGATATGGGTTTTTAGGGTATTTATATGTGTTCTGTTGCACTCTGTATTCACATCACCTTGAGAAAGGTCCAGCAGGTAGGACCGAAACGTTGGTTATGATGTCTTAAATAATACAAACCTTTTTTGACCATCCATTGGAATGCTGCCTCTTGATATTCGTCTCATACACGGTATCGTATTGCCTAAGTTATTCTCTATAGGATTTACACCCATCATCTTGATTCACCTGACGGAGTGCCTATTGTTCTCATTTATATGCTATATCTCTATATGAACTAAGTGCACCCTTGTTTTTCGTTTCTTTGACCCTGCTGACATACAGGGTTCAAGTCAGTATCATTTGCTGTTTGTGACCCTTTGTGACAATTATTTGGTGACTTATGGAGGAGTTGGATGACGTGGCTGGCATGCTTGCAAGTATCTCTGATACAGTCAGTTACTCTGAAAAAGAAGTTGCGCAGATAAGATACACGGATGATATACTAGCTGTTTTTGGACCCGATAAGCCCTCTTATATATTTAATGATTTAATTAAATTGAAGAAAAAAGAGGTGGACTTCTACTTACATGGTGTTACTATTTCCCATTACCACAAGGAAGGTTTGATCCCCAGGGGCTTTCGTGTAAGCAATCAGCCAACAATTGGCAGGGGAGACCCCACTTTTTGCAAAAAGTGGATTGGGATCGTCAATAAATGTTCTTTTGATTTAATGATACTAGTTATTGAGCAATCGAGTAAGGAGTTGATTAAAATCAGGAAAAATATTGATACAATCATTGAACAACATGGTGCGACATTAGACACAGACACAACCACTGACTGGCAAGACAAGATCCAGAACACTATTGACACCTATAGAGAGAACCTGATTAAGTATAAAAGAGAGAAGCTTAACATTGTTAAAGCTGATTACGCTGACAGACGAGTGTATAGATGGTTACTAGGTATCAATTAATCAAATCCAGCAAAAGGCAGGCCAAAAATATTCTTTTCCAAACATAAGTAAGACACTGCACACACTGGCACGTGCAATACCAGTGATAACGATCAATCTGATAGTCAAGATACAACAGCTGCAGGATCTGCCTCTTTTTTAGGTTAAGGCAAACCCCCTCTTATCCCCAAACCAGGCGCATCAGGCACAAAAGCAGGAGGGGTGGACACAGGCACAAGGTATCCACTCAGACAGACAACAACAAGAGGTTCAAACAAACCCAAAATCTAGACTGTGTGGTTTTTAATATGTCTAAATATAAACTGAACCCTGCTGAACTCAGCCTTCTCAGCAAGGGCCTGTCTTTTGTTCCCACATTTAAACAGGATCCATTTGAATGGGAAATTGACTTGTATCGTCTCAACAGACAATTAAAACTTAAAGACTATTTCAGTAGAACCCCAGTTACCACCACAAATAGTGAATTGACTGATCAAACAAGTAGATTTAAACCTCAAAGCACATTTGATCCTCAAACACACAATCACAGCATCCATACATTTATGCATTTGGTGGCGCTGGATACAAGAGAAAAACTTAAAGACTACAAAACTAGTTAGTCCAACCTTTCCAGGGAGGAAAGTTTTGCCATTAAATCTCTTAGTTCCGATACTGAAATCATTATCAGATCAGCTGATAAAGGGCGTCGTAGTCATGCCTTACATGTACTATAAAGGAGAGATAGAGAACCAATTAACCGTGGTTAATATTGGAATATAGACTTGCAACATCCATGGTTGATAGAATGTACCCATCTGTAATCTCAGTAAGATTGTTTAATTGGATGATAAAGTCAGTGGTGTTCTTAATGTACGTCTGCATCTTAGAAACCATGGGCTGCAAAAAGAAGTCCACATATTGGGAAAGTGGATGGGTTAATGAGCCACGAGCAGAAATTATTGGAATTCCAGGTGGTGCTGTAATAGATTTATGAATTGTAGGTAGAATGTATATAACCGGAATGATGGGACTAGTTTGTTTAAGAAATTTGCTTGTCTCTTCTGTAATCCATCTGTTGGTTAACCCAAGGTCTATGATGGCGTCAATTTCCCTTTTGTAGCTGGATGTGGGATCTGTAGTCAGTAATTTGTATTGTGTATTGACCCTCAATTGGTTCTCTATCTATGCCCCTTTCGGGCTATAGATAAGCACAGTGACAAGCAATTAATTTTTTGGCAAATGTTTGTTTTAATTTAATTGTTATATTTTGTATTTTTGGGGCTTGTTTTTATTTAATTATTTTGTAATTTTGTGGCTTGTTTTTTTTTTTATAGGTTGCCCATTGACTGCCATAGTGGCAAAGAATGACAATATATTATTATATTGTAAAATTTTCAGTGGTATTGTTGGCCTTAGTGGAGTAAGAAGAAAAGATCAAGGCCACTTTGAGCTTAAAAGCAGACACCTTATTCAGGTACAGAAAATGGAAGAATAAGTGGAGTAGGCTTCATTGGTTAACAAGCGATTGAGAAACAACATAGTAGAATATAAAAGATCATCAGAAAGATCAGTCAGACTTGTCATTCAGTTGAAAAAGATACAGGCTTCAAATAATCCAAGTGTATCCCCCAACACAGACAATGAAGTGGATGACGTCTACAATGAAATTAGCCAATTTAACTAAATAAATTGTCACCTCAGAAAGACTATTCTACATCATGAATTCATTCTTCATGAAGAATCCAAATAGAAAATAGACATGGAATGGACCCATTGAAATCAAGAATGACATTGATTATATTCTAACTAACAAAAAACACTTGATTGAAGACTGCACAGTCCTTAATCGTTTTGACACAAGAAGTGTTTGAAGATGGCTTTCTGTTTTTCAGAGTCTATTATGGACTTTATTTGATTTACGTCATTCAAATTCCGTCGTTTCTGCTATAATGCATTTTTTACCCAGACTCTAGTTTGTAATGTTAGTTTGTAAAACTGATTGTAGGATGTAAGAAAGAAGCACATATAGGGTAAACATTTTATTGTTTATGAGACAGAGCGGAACATAAGTTGGTACATATAACATCATGTATCCAAGGTTTAGATAAGAATATGGGCTGTACGCACAGGCTTTTGTTTTGTTTAATTATTTTTCTTATAATATGCAGCTTTATGCTTTCTAATCTTATTAATGCCTAATAGACCATGAATAGGTTAATTTAGTAGCTTGGAAATAGCTACAGTATGAGAGTAGATGCGTCGTAACAGAAAAGAAATACATAGCCCAAGTCTGTTCTCCATTTTTAACCTGTCCTTGCCTGAATTTGCTTGAAACTTATTGTAACTGCCCCTGGAAGAATAAGTCATATGGAGATGCAAGAAACCTGTGTCGGACCAATTTATTGGGATAAAGAATCTGTATTATCCCTTTTTGGAATGTTTCTTTTCATTAATCACTGATTCACTGTATATTACATCTGAATGCAATGATTTGAAGAAGAGAACTGATTTAAAAAGAAGACAAAACAATCAACATTAAGAACCTCAAGAACAGCGGCATAGAATTTCAACTAGCGCTGAAAAATCGCTTCAGATTTCTCAAAATAAAAGAAAGTAGGGCTAGCCACTAACCTAATTAATGTGGATTGTTAATATAAAATGAAAGTGGCTAAAATATTGACAACCTTTTAAGGATAAACACATCAATAGCTCGCAATGTAGTTAAATGTCCAGTATATAAGGGAAGTCCAGCTGCCTGAGTCCATAGAGGGAGTTCCGCGTCCCTTCAGAAACCAGTTGCAGAAAAAGAGAAGATGTTCTCCGGTGCGTAGACTCAGCTGATGATTCCAGACATAGAACAAACAAAAGACACAGAAGTGTACTATGGGTAATAAATGACCCAGAGTCTACTAGATAAATGTAAGTCACATCTGCAGATCCACTCGGAGGAGGCGAATAGCGCGGACATTAGGCAGTTAAGGAGACTTGGTAACGGGGACCTTGTGGACATCAAGTACATATGGACTAAGCGAGGGGAGGATTTATCCATCCTATGCTTGAAAGCTATTCACAATGCTGGTGTGAAAGAGCTGTCTGTGAGTCCAAGATTTTTTTTTTATCAGTCATTTTTATTAAACTTTATTATGCCGTGTTTTTTTCTCTTCTGTTTTACCAAGATACTGCTGTCAATTGATAATCTGGACAAGTAAACATATGTTAACACACACATTCCCAGTAAGCTCAAACTCCAAAACCCACCACATTCTATCTATCTATCTATCTATCTATCTATCTATCTATCTATCTATCTATCTATCTATCTATCTATCTATCTATCTATCTATCTATATCAATCAAAAGGAGTGCTACTGAGACTGGCAAATGTATACAACAAAAGACAGGGGTACAACAAAACGTGGATCCTATGTGGGAAGATAATTCAGAAGCTTCAGACAACTGAAGTATGGAGAGATATATTCTGGGTATTTGTAACGCTGTGCTCACAACAAACAAGATGGGACCCTGGGACTGAGGTGGGAATGGGTATAAACGCCACCCACAGCCATGGGGCCATCGGGGCATGTCTGGAGTAGATTGGTCAAGGTAGCTGGGTTGGGGTTGGAGAGGTAAGAGTCGTCGTTATACTTGCCAAGGTCAGAGTAGGAGCGGTCCGGATCGTTGAAGGTACTATTAGCTGTAGTTTGGGTTGGAGAATGGAGAGCAGTTGCTGTCCAAGTGCCGAGGTCAGGGTTGGAGAGATGCAGAGGGTCAGAGGTAGCCGGGGTCAGTATTCCAGAGGTGCGGAATCCAAGAGCAAAGCCGGGTCGGTACACAGAGCAAGGTTCAGTAAGGCAAGCAAGACTGTGGAGGCAAAGAACAGTTAAGCACAACGGAACATGAATCTATGCTTAGCCAACGTGCCAGTGGCGCAGCTGAGCATATATAGGCAGGACTGCCCAATCCCATGGAGAGGCAGAGCGGAGGCGTGGCCTCAGTGGAAGCATTGATAGCCTAGGTGCAGGAGACAGGTGAATGTGCTGGAGCTGATTAGCTCTGTTGCTACGGAGCTTGGGCGCGTTGCACATGTGTCACGTGCGCGCGCCTCTGATGCGCAGCGCAATAAGGAGGTGGCGCCTTCCCCAGCAATACCTGGTGATGTCACCAGTGTGCACATGCGCGCTGTGTGGCCTGCGGATTATGTTCCCTTGGAAGGAGCCCCGCGCGTGAACGGAGGTATGTTGGGAGTGCTCCAAAGGCAGCGTGACTCCCAAATCCTTACATTATTACCTGAATAGACAGGAAAAAAAGAAGGAATGGGTTCAAAACCAAACAAAACTTCACATGGGTGAAGAAATTAAAATGTCAGTGGGCAGACATATCGCAGGACAAAATGACCATCATTGGACAATGATCGTAATCGACTGAATTTCAAGAGAAATTTAAAGACCAAGAAAACAACTAAAGTAAGATGGGAGGTTAAAATCAGAAAAATTGTTGGAGAAACTTAAAGAGTTTGGCAACCATATTACCTGGAAGATCTTTGGGGAGGCATTTATCCAACAATGTGTCGACAAGGGCTGAAAATTATGATAAATATATTTCTTATAAAGCTCATCAACTCGCATTATGATAACTCCATAAACACTATGGACTTCTCATAGAGAGAGTTCAAGAAGAAATTGAAAAAACAAAACAAATACCTCATGACATAATGAAGCTGGATTATGATAAGGAGTGAGAAGAAACTATTAATCATACTTTATACCATGTGTCCTTCCAGAAGTAGTAGCAAAGGCAATAAAATCCACGAAGAATAGGAAATCCTTAAAAACTCTTTGCATCCTGCTTGAAGAAAAGGAAAATTCCAGAATGGAGCAATGCCATAGTTATAGTCTACATCTGGCCCAACACTTCAAAAGGTCCATAATAGTAATCCTAACCTTCTTCAATTTATGGGTTTGGATGTAGTTAGGAAACATAGTAGAGGGAGGAACAGAGAGTGCTGCCTCTTGCAAAAAAAATGCTTTTGAATACATTGGCTATCAGCTTTTGGTCCAATGGGCTTCAATTATATGTATGACTTGAGTTAGTTTTTATAGCCTGTGCTAGCTGTACCTCAATAGTCTATATACCCTAGCATCATTAATGGGACAGATGGAGAACTTATCCTGTTCATAATATTCTCTGAGTGATGGTTATTGTCCTGCTTATATCCTGTGGTGCCTTGTTAACCTCATTTTTAGTATATTTACCAATACATAAAATATGGAGATAGTAACATATTTATACAGTTAACATTCAATACATATATTTTTCAAACTTGGCTTATTGAGTGGGATTGTTTCTTGTTATTGAATAATATACTGTTTATTTTCTCCTTCACTGACCCTTTTGCTTCTGTGTATTGTAGACCCTGTGGCAAGGATTAACAAACCCACAAACCCTAGCAACCTTGAAGGTTTATGACTATCTAATATAAGTATCATGTTATACCCTGTTTCGTTTTGGGTAAGATTATCTATATCCTGTATGGAATACAAGTTTATTTAGTACTTTTGTTCAATTTAATATGGAGTTGGTCGATTCTATTTTGTTTCTATAGGCCTATAGGCTATAGGATTTATTAGATATATTTTTCACTGTGTCAACATATTGGGTGTGTTACTGTGTAGTAGGATTACTGAGCCCTTCTAATGTATGTATGTATGTCTTTATTTATATAGCGCCATTAATGTACATAGCGCTTCCCAGTATTAATACATGTGACAATCATATAAATAACAAATAATACAAATAACAGATCATGGGAATAAGTGCTTCAGACATAAAAGTAACATTTCGGAAGAGGAATGTTGCTAGGTTACTAAGGACACTGGAATTATGATGTCATAACATTAATGATGTAATCAAGGATGCAGATTCCTGTGTTCCATCGATTACAGGGTCGGCAATGATAGCATTATCATACACAACGGCTTTAGACGCAGTGGGCTAAGGGGTTCTATTTATATGCTGTCTCTTGCACTTATGTCACTTGGCTGGAGAAAAGGCTGGTGTCAGCCCAAAACACTGCTGAATTGCATGGAATTCCTCTGCTGTAATAAACTACATTGAAAACAAACTTTAAGAGAACTAAGAAATCCTTTTTTCTACTTTTTTGTTTGGTGTTGCAGCTCGTTATACAATTTTTTTTTTTTACTGTTGTTAAGAAGCAAGACTAGACCTTTCTGTAAGTCTCGCACTCCTTATGCACTATAACTGCAGCTTGACTTAAGAAAAGAGAACAAAGGTTTTCATGGTTTTTTTGTATAATTGTGGGTGGATAACAGATGAAGCCATGTCCCCCTACCACCTCTTACCTCTGATGCGGGGAAGGGGGAGGCTAATGCAGCTGCTGGCGGCATCGGGAGTTGTGGTGGCATGCGGCAGGCAGTAGAGGGGCGACCGGGTTGCCGGGAGCTCCGGGGCGGATGCCGGTGAGGGCGCGCCATCTTCAGTTTCAGCGCATGCTTATTGGCATAGGCGCAGTTGCGGCGGCCATCTTATACAAGGCTCCGCAGGCTAACTACACTTCCGAGATTGCCCCAGGAGCTGAGGTCACGCGGCGAGGCTTAGCCAATAGGGCTGCTGCATTTGTGGTGAGGCGAGAGAGGCAGTTTGGCACGAAGGAGCTCGTGCTGACAGTTAGTTCAGTTAGTCATTTGGAGCCAGAAGAGAGACGGGGAAGGTAGGGTCTGGGTGTCAGTGGCACCCAGACTAGGCCAAATTACCCTTTACAGTAGGTCCGAGATAGGCCCCACTCACATATCAATTTGTGGCTGCTACAAGGAAACCCATAAGCTAGGGACATTTCCACAGTAGTTGCATATAGTTAATGGACAGAGCTTGTGAAGACGCCGAGCAGTGACTTGCGTCTTGTGGTCTGGGACCCGCACACCACCGTAGACTCTCAAAGGTGAGACCCTCCTACCGGAGTTCACCCCACATAGAGGCGGACGACGACATTGCTGGATCACCAGGATCCCTGTTGCTAGTCGGCTAGTACCCGTCAGGTGACTCAACTAAAGTGCACCAACGGTTCATGGGTAGTGCTATCATACACACTTTTGGATGGGCCTTGACATAGGGTAAAAGGACATCAGGGTATTGGTGCCAAGTACCCTTTGTACTGCTGGGACACTCACTTGGTGTAAGGGGGTTTGGGAGTGTTATATACTGTGAGGTATAAGATATGTGCAGTAAAACCGTTATTACATATTTGTGGTGTGATTATTACTAATATTGATTCCTGTGTGTGAATCATTCCACTGCGTTGGGATCCCTCACAGGTGGAGGCGCTGCACCAGGGCAGACAAGTGACACCCCAGGCTCCCAGAGGTGGAGGCTCAGGCCATCTGGCAGCCAGACAGGTAACGGCAGTACTGGTAGTCCCTTTAGTCAGGAGGAAAGAGGGCTACACAACATTGCACTTATTTGTTTTCCCCTACATAGCGGTGACAGCGTACTGCAGGCATAATAAGTCTTTACCTCGAAGAGCTTACATTCTAAGACTGAAATTAAGTGACTTGTCCAAGGTCACAAGGAGAACTGACACTCAGATTCAAACAAGGTTTACTTGCCTCAAAGGCAGTAACATTACCACTAGACTTCTCCTTCAGAGAGATGCAGTGTCCCAGTTACAAAGGGATTCTTCCCTAGACCGTTTTGTGGTAAGGATACTTGACAAGGGTATCCAGGCCACTACTTTAATTATATTGCATCGGTAGGGTAGGGTTTCGTGAGAAATGCCTCCTTCCCATCTACCATCCTTCCCATCTACAATTCTGCCCTGTTTACTGTATGTTGGTTTTGTTGAAGTTTTGATATATATGATTTTGATATATATATATATGTATATAAGCAATAGTGAAGAATTATAATGTGTGAGTAAGGAGTTCAGGTACTGTATGTTAAATTGGATTCTTACAGCTGCCGGTTGGGGTCTGGGGAAATTTTCCCTCATTGATTTGGTAACAAACCCTGACAAGAGACTCAGCTTGCTTATGGGCCTTGTTGTCACTGGGTTTTGGGGTTTGTTCTAAAAAAAGTTAAATAATAATGTTTACGTTTTGGCCAAAACTTGCTTGGTTTTCATTTTTAATTATGGAAACAAATGAAAAATAAGTAGCAGTAATTTTTTGTTTTATGGAAACACATTTTTGTGCATAAGTTGGTGAATTTCTTGCTCTCAAAACTACAAGTTCACCCAATTTAGTTCCACAAAAGAAAATTTGTTTGACTCAGACATCCAAATGAATGTCGTAATTTGTGATGTACAGTTTTCGAATCCAGGAACCTATCCTCAGTCTCCACTCCACTCCCTTCTTTTTAGATTAAAAGCATATTATTGAGCAGGACCCTCCTTATCATCTGTATCAGTTAATGTTGTACCTTTTTTGTTATTGTTTCCACTTCCTTTTTTAGTGCACTGCAGAATATAGTGGGACATTATAAATGAATACAAATAATGACGTGTGTTTAAATAAATAGACTTGTTTTTACCATGCAAAGCGGGACTGCGCACTTAAAACAATAGCGCATTTCATGCAGTCTTAGTTGTGATGCAAAAATAATATAGCACATTCATGCACTAGTGCGGATGTTGGCGCTGAGCACATCTGTATTTCTGGCAAGTACTGTACCTCCTTAAAGAATAAATTACTTTTTGGAACGTAAATCTAGTAGCTTTTAAAAAGTTTGCCAGAACCTGAAACATTTATAAAGGGGAAAAAAATATTCCTGATGGCTGTTTTGAGATTCCTTGGGTTTGTTTCTTATTATTTAAAGGTCCAGCTTCCTTTGGTGGTACCCATTTGCTATTTATTTGACTTTAGCTTTTGATCTCCCCTGTGCTGACACATCATAAAAAATATATTCCTGTTCAAGTTGTATGTTGTACAGTTTGTTTCTGTGTGCTGCATTTTCTAGGTTGTATGAGCTGGCAGAATAAGACTTTCTTTGTTTTTGATGGACTCCAGGTGTTTATCGCTGTACATTACTAATGGGTTTAACCACAAGATATGCATGCAAGAAGGGAATTGAAAAAGTAATGGTACAATTACAGGTTTGATAACTTGTGGGGATAGCAATGGCTTAACCACACACATCTTGAAAAGGACATGCATAATAGGGGATTGTAATGCCCAGCGTCTTTTCTTGGCTTCTTAATCAATGGGAACACAGGGCGATATAAACCTGTACAGTACATCGACTGTGAGGATATGTATGCAGAGAAAGGGAGAAGGAAAATGAAAGAGAGAGGCTTCAAAATATCTTTTGTTCTCCTGCTGTTTAATAATCACATTTACATTATAATAAAGGCATTAACACTGGAAAAAAAAATCAACGCAACTTCAGCAAAGAGGGCATCACGCCCTTTAAACATAATGCGTTTCTACCACATAAACAGACACAAGGCAAAAGACAGATATATATTTTTTGCATTTCTGAGGGAATTCCCAGCTCTGATTAATGACCTTCAATGAGAGAGACAGGGGGGTTATCCTTTAAACTGTGATAGTGCCAATCGGTACACTATGAACCAGAACCTCCCATTGATGTCAGTGGGAGTTTCTGTTTGATATTCCCTTGATCGGCACTATCACAGTTTAATGAATAACCCACAGAGTGAGTGATGGCTCACATTCAAGTATCCTGGAACCAACTCTAGCACTAGCACCACCCACGCACATGCACAGGATGTAACGCAAGTGAACGAGTAAGAGGAATTTCCTGTAGTTTCTAGAATTTTATAGTGATTAAGTGTCTGAATTAAGTTTAGAAGTCAAGCTTCTGGTGGTTGTGATGGATTAAACACAGCACAGTAGTGGGAGAGTAGAGACTAACATGGAGACTAAAAAGGAATTTGGTGACATTTTGGAGTGACATTGTTTGAAATTTGGCACAAACTTTATTTTGTAAAATGTACTGCCCCTTTATCTGTATTTTTTTCTTTTCTTTATTCATGATTTCCTGGGGAAAATAAATTTTGAAGAGCACAAACATAATCTGTCACGTGAGTCCATATGTGAGTGCATAGAGGAGCTGCATTGCTTATCCCATTATTGCAAACTATTGCACTATTCCCTCCCCCCACCCATATCTCTTTTTTATAATACCATACACTATAGTAGTGCTCTCCCAGGAGAATACATTGGGATTTAACTGATTTGGACAGTTTCTGGATGAGCAGAACTATTAAGGACTAGGATTAAATATATTAATTACATTTTTAACATATTTATTGTGATTACATTAATTGTATTCCCATTGACATTAAATGCTATACCTTTTATATGTTTTGTTCACATTGACACTCAGGTTATATATGTAGCCCTGGTCCCCCATTCGTCCCCTTACCTCTTGGAGCGCGGCGGTTGACGCGGGTGCCGCCATACTCTGCGGCAGAACCGACGGCAAGGCAGAGGTTGAGGCGATAAGCAGGGAGTGCTCCAGAGGCTCCGAAATGGACCAGGCTTGCGGGGGCTGCCAGCTTGGGACTGGTGCCGGTGTAGGAGACGCATTGTGCATGCGCAGTGCAGATTCTCTGTTGTGGCGGCCCTCAGAGAGCTTAGCGCATGCGCAGAGGCTGATACACAGCGGCAGTCATTACAGAAAGTATTCCACAGGGAACTACAATCCCCAGCATCCCCTGGGGCTGCTAGACACATGGGCTGCAGCAGCCAATCGTGGGCCGGATCTCACTGCAACTGAGTGGATACTTTTCGCGTGCTAGGAAGCAAGTCAGTCAGTGCTGGGACAGCAGAAGCGTAGGGTGTGCGTGTGCAGGGTGTCAGTGGCACCTGCACTAGGCCAGAGACCCTCTTAGGCCCGACTCCCCTGTATTGTTTATGGCTGCTACAGGGACAGGCCGTTAGACAGGGACACTGCCCCTTGGCCTCACTAGTGTCAGGGACACAGCAGAACGCCACGCAGCAGTTGCGGCCTGTGGTCTGCGACAAGACAACCACTGAAATACATAGACTCTCTTCAGTGTGGGACACTCCAACCGGATACCACCCCATGTGGAGGCGGACAACATCGTGGACAACGTTGCTGTATCAGTGGATCCCTTATCATCAGTCGACGCTACCGGGTGTGGGATCACACGGCAGGTACCACCTCACCAAGTGCACCAACTATACACCTTCAGTTCTAGTGGGGCAGTGCTGTCTCGCACATTGGCTGGGTTATTACTTGTGGCCCTCTGTTCTTTGGGGACTGTATCATCAGGTGTGGATAGATTGCATGGAGGTTACGGCCGTGCGTGGCCTAGTAGTGGGAGACTGGTACCATTGTTATTATATATCTGCAGTAAACTGCTATCATATACCAAGTGTGCATTTATTATATTGTCCTGTGACGGGGTTATCCAACACCATTAGGATCCCGCCTAGGTGGTGGTGCTGTCACCATATGGATCAGGTACACTGAAGGCTCCCAGCCACGGAGGTTTAGGCCTCCTGTGAGCCTCAGTTAACGCACCACACACAGTAGCCACCATATCTCCCATAGGGTGGGGGAAAGTGCGCTACATATAATTAGTGGATTATTTTATCTAATATGGGCTTTTCGTTTATTCAAACAAGGTTTGATTAACTTGTTTGGGTTGCACTCTTTCATTAGTATCACATCTTCTGGTTTACCTGGCAGTAGGGAAGCCCCGAAGGTGCCCTGTAACAAGATGAACCAGATAAATAACAAACACTGGGAAAAGAGAACCTATCCCCTCCACCAGTAGGACAAAAGTAACAGCTGTGAGGAGGAGAGCAAGGAGCCTTGTAGGAGCGAATGGAACTGGATTTGTTAAAAGTTTTGTCCTACCCCCAACGGGCCATTTTAATACCCCATCTGTTTGTACGGGCATAGGAAGGACGTAAAGAGAAATATGATTAATAGTATGTGTCAGGGTGTGCCACTGTTTTCCTGTTCCTTTGCAATAATTATATTTGCAAGATCTCAGAAGGTGTTAACTTCAGTGCCTAAGAGATCAAGATTGAATCTAAGAAAATCAACTAAAACATTTCATACAGTTGTAGCCCATGCCCCCCCATGTTGCTGCTACATGGAGTGTGGTGGTACATACTTGCTGGCTTACAGTAGATCTGAGTCTCCCACATGGTGGTAGAGGATGTCAGAACAGGCTTCTGGGATATAAACTGATGATGTACTCATGGTGACAGGGCCTCCATTCCTTGCAGGCCCCTGGAGTGAGGGGAGCAATCTCCTGCAGGAGAGTTCTCTTCCCTTCCCCTGATAGATTGCAGTCTCAAGCGGAAGGTATAGTGAATCAGGAACATTTTATTGTACACTGCAGACTCCAATCAGCATAAACAGCAACCATCAATAGAGCTTAGGGCCTTCAACCTCAGGATGTCCCTGGACCTTCACTCCCAGCCAAGGACACCAGGAGCAGTCCTTGCTCTTCCCCTACTCCATGGTGAAAAAGGAGGAATAGACTCCCGCTGCTCCCCTAAGGACGGTCCACAGATTGCAGAGCCTTGCCATCTGGTTTGGGTAGACTGGCCTCTCTCAAAGGTAGAGGCAAACTGACTATATCAGGAAGTGCAGCCCCTTAAGTACAGAGAAAGCAGGAAGCAAGCCTGAGTCCCTGATTGGACACAAGGCCTGGTTGCAGTGCCTCCTCTGTGACTCTCTGAAGCTGCATAGGAGTGGGGAAAACACATATTACTCCTGGCAGCCTGCTCTACTAGGGCTTACTGCCAGGAGGAGGGCAGACTGCTAGCTAGTGAAAACCAGGCCTGGCTACACAGTATACTAGGCAACAGCACAATTTGACTGATAAGAGAATCCACATACAGATTAACTCTATCCTGTATTGGGCAATACAATACACACGCTCGGACACACACACACACACACACACACACACACACACACACACACACACACACACACACACACACACGAATATCATGTATATTGTTGTAATAAAATGTAATGTCCACCTCTCCTATTATGATATACTGTAGTCGAGCAGTGAAAACAGATATTATCCATGTTTTATAAGAAATATGTAGGGACAGACTAATACTTGAGTTCAGGATGAGCCCTTATGTCATGTGTAGCAAGTTACATGAGATGTTTATCACATCTGAAGAAGTCATACACAACCTTATTAATAGTTTACCAACCTGTCATACAGTTCACTGTTCATACATTGTTTGAATATTTTAAGAATATTTTTAAACCGGGGCAATTTTGTCTATGGTGAAATACATCACATGTCGTTCTTTAACATGGGCATTATTCTATTTTTGTCCCGTTGTTTTGGCTATCTTAGAAGCATTGACAAAACTTTGGCTCATGACTTGGTTTGTGTCTAAAGTCACTGTCCTCATTTGAACTCTAGCCACTTTCATGATGTTTAACAATCACTCTATCAGAAGCAAACCGTGAAGATAAGAGTATCTTTAATATCTCTCTGAATCTCTACAGCAACAATAACTTATCTAAAAAAAAGACGGGGTATGTGCCGAGCACGCGCGTTCTAATTGAAACTTATTTGTGTTTTGTCAGTGAAATTGTAATTAAACTCTCAAAAGTCTTTCATTCAATGAAAAACATCAACATCAAAATACAATTTCACTGACAAAATATAAAGAAGTTTCACTTAGAACGCGTGTGCTCGGCACTCGCCCTGTCTTCTTTTTTTTTGTTATAATGTATGTTTATTGCAATGTATTGCCACACGCCACATAGATTTGTGGATAGAGTACCAAACAAAAAGGGCCAATGGCAGTTGTTAGCTGAGACACTGTCATGGAACTTATTAGGTCTCGTTCAGACAGACCGCGTTGCGACGTGCGCGCGCTTACGTGTGCGCGCACGTCCGTCGCAGTTTCTGGTTGTTCGGTGGGAGTTTTCAAACTGAAAACTCCACCGGCGGCAAAGTGCAGCGACATTTTGCCGCTACAACCAAAATTGAAATTTGGTGATACTGTCGCATGACGTGAGCTGGTTCAGCCAATAAAGGCGAACCAGCTCTGTGACGTGTGCGTTACGCCCCCTCCACGCCCCTCGCCACGCCCCCAAACACCGCGACCCAGCTCCTGCAGTTTGAGCAGAGATCGTTGGGCTGCAGGAGCGCGCAGCAGAGGCGCGAATGCAAGCACGCTGAAGTAGCAGCTTGTCTAAGCGAAGCCTAAGGCCTCGGCCAGGGTGGTGCTGAGCGGGCAGGTGCGCTCACACTAGCCGCTATGAAACACATTGACGCAATTTGTGTGGCCAGTGTGAGCAAGCGCCTGCACATGCACCTGCTCAGCGCTTAGCTGCTTGCAGAGCCAGCACATTTGAATTTGTCGTCCGCAAGTGCGTCACGTGAGCTGTTCAATGAGGGCGAACCAGCTCTGTCACATCATGGCCGCCCCCCCCGAATCGTCCCACCCCACCCCACGGGCACACCTAGCCGGCCACAAATCTCGCCCCCTGTCATGCCGCAGCCTTATAAGGCTCAAAAAGCTAACATTAGAAAAGAGCTTGCAATCAAATCTTATCTTCTCTGACATTTCTGGAAATTGTATAATTTACTTTGTTTTAGAAATGTTACTTTAATAAACTACTTTGAAATACATACATATTTGAAATAGATGTTTGGTAATATTAATATTTAGTTACATTTTAAAATGTTTTAGAGGAGATTTTATTGTTTATAATGATCTGCTTATACATTCTGTATCTCTAATATATTATTATTAATATGCATGACACGCAACATAGTGGATTCATGTAAGTTATATTGGGTGCTCAAATCAACTTTTGTACCTTTTATCCAAAAATTAAACCATTTTACATGAATTCAGCTTTTTTTGTAGTAACCTGCATAAATAAGTATATATATCTAAAGATAAAAAGGCTGGGGTTCTCTCACCAACTCCCCACTATCACATTCAGTGATATATTTGTTTACCCCTTAATGCTGGGGAGAACTTTTGCAAAGCATTGGAGTATCCATCTCTACAGAGGTCTGTCTGGGATATGTTACTGTTATTACAGCAGAGAATAAATATCGAGGACGTAGACCCAGGCCAGCCCGAGGCTCCGCGGCGCTGGCCGCATCTGTACATGCACGAGTGGCACAGGGCACTTCTGCGCATGCGTAAGCAGCACTGGGCACTTCTGCGCATGCACAAGCGGCAAGCGAACAGGAGGGCAGCATCAGGTAAGGGCCTAGCATGCGCCTGCTCACTTTTTAATTTCCATCAAGGACTTTTAGTGCTGTGAGAACTTGGAGCCAGCAGGGGTACACGCGCCTGATCGTGACGTATTGTCGTCTCCATGAAGGAGTTTTAGTTCTATGAGAATTTAGGTACAGCCAGCAAAGAAGTTTCACATCAATAATGCAGTGAAATGTCTGTCATACTGAACAGCAATTCCAAAACATCTTATTTTTATTTGAACTTTTTTTTACATGAGGTTGAATGCACCAGGCTCCAAATGTTGAAAACCTTGATTTTGTGTGACCTGGTTTAATTTGCCTTTCCTACAAATCCTTTTGTGTTTGTTATGTTCTGTTAGCTAGAGCAGGGGTGCGCAAACTGGGGGACGCTAGATTTTCGGGGGGGGGGGGTGCGACAATTTTAGAGGTCCTGCGCTCTGCCCCCAGGTACTTAAATTAAATGCCGGGGGACCGCGCAAGGCCTCTATAACACACTTACCTTCCAGTGACGCGTCATCATGGTAACCCGACGTCAAAAAAAGCCGTGGGGGTCACGTGACATCACGTTACCATGGCAACATGACATCACATGACCCCACATGTCATTTGACACCGGGGGCGCGAGCAGGCAGGGGTGCACACGGGGGAAATCTTTGCGCACCCCTGAGCTAGAGATATTTATACAATAATGATTGGGCTATTTAAATTATTATTTAAAGACTTGCATAAATATGGATTTAGTAACTAAGGGGCTTAATCTATATTCGCTGACGTGATTGAAGTCAATGATGAATTTCAGCCGTAAATTGCCCAATTGACCGTGTTGTTGGATATAGAATAAGCACCTACAGGAAGTACAGATGCAGTTCAATCCTTGTGTTGTTATATCATTTGGTTCTATAAAGTCTCCGTAGCTTAGCAGAAGAACAGAACCTACGGTTGAATATGGTTACAGGGAAAGTCAAATGGTGTACACCTGTAGATATGACAAAAATCAATAGTGAAAATTGACACGGCCTACAGAAAAGCATTGAGTTGTCAGAGTTGTTGTGAAGCTAGAATCCTCTTTGTGTGCTCTGTACAGTATGCTGAGAAGGAATCCTGTGGATGATACATGGCTAGAAGATGCTGAGAGATTCCAGGACGCTTGCATAACCTTGTTGCAAAGAAGAATATATTTGGCCCTGATACAAAACAAAAGTGCTGAGACATCTTCCTTTGAATATTCAACTGGAGTAACGTGTTCTACGCTATCTAGCTAAGTAAATTATGGTTTATACAATTCCAAAAAATATAAGTTAAAGGAGTACTGCATGTTCCAACATAAATTAAGCTATAAGTATAAAATGATAGAGGAGAGCTGTAAAGACACTGTTTTCCATTCCATGATCCAGTCAGTCATCAAACAAATTCCTCATCTTTCATGCCCAATTCAAAGATGACTCCCCTAGCAATGTTTCTCAACAAGATCTATGCCATTTCAGACTAGCCTTTTTAATTATTTTCTGCTAATACCTTAATAAGTTGGGTTTGAAAACTCTGTGTTCTTTAAAGATTTGAGAGAGAGAAGTGAGTAAAGACACTGACCTGTACAATAGGTCTGTTTGCAGGCATCTCTCCACAACAAAAATAAGGGCCCTCAACTAAATAAGTCTCTCTCATCTTGAAAGTATCCCTTTGCAGACTTACAGTGCCTTTGCATAGGTATGCTTTCTGTGATATAAACGCCTGATACTCTAGGTGAGTGCACCCCCAAATACATGTTATGGGGTTTTAAAGTATTTGGGGACCACTGATGGTTTGTGGACTGCATTTTGAAAATAAGGTCTTGTACAATAAAATATGAATGAATTCTTAAAGATGAGAGTTTGCTTTTCATTATAATTATAATAATAATAATAATAATAATAACATGTTCTTGTATAGCGCTGCTAGTTGTACGCAGCGCTTTACAGAGACATTTTGCAGGCACAGGTCCCTGCCCAATGGAGCTTACAATCTATGTTTTTGTGCCTAGGGCACAGGGAGATAAAGTGACTTGCCCAAGGTCACAAGGAGCCGACACCGGCAATTGAACCAGGCTCCCCTGCTTCAAACTCTCAGTGCCAGTCAGTGTCTTTACTCACTGAGCAATGCCCTCTCCTTATCACAAGAAAGTCCTATGCTGCAGTAATAAGATTTAGATTTATTATTTATTTATAAAATGTTTTACAAGGAAGTAACATTGAGAGTTACCTCTCGTTTTCAAGTATGTCCTGGGCATAGAGTTAAGATGACAAAATAATACATTGCCATGTATTGTATATCATTGTAACTGAATTTGATTAATGAAACTTTGAAACTATTGTTTGATTAACAGAGCTACTGTATGTGAACTCAGGCAAGGGCTTTTACAATTAAAGTGCACAGTCAATACAGTATATTGTACTTTGCACTGGCTTGTGCCTAGTATGTGTCAACAAATTTCAGTATATAAAACAATTGGCGGCAAAAAGAAAAGGTGAGAGCAATGTTTTCTGTGATACATTTTGTTTTATTTTTTCCCCCGTTTGCCAAACACTGAATGAGGCACCAATAATAAACCAGTAACCTCTAGATTAGTGACCAGGGAGGCGCGAGCTTCCCTCCCTCACCTAGAATTATTTATGTGTAGTGTACCAATAACGAGAGGACAAAAGCAAATTGGCCCCGCAATAACCACTCCGTCCGGATCTTTCCGTCTTTCCTGATGTAAGCCGATTTATTTTTCGCTTCCTGCAACATAAAGAAATGTTAACCTGCCAAGCAAACTTCAGATCCTGCGTTAAACTAAGGATGGGTGGGAATCCTTGGCCAGCCAGGAGAAAGAGGCCGGACCTCCCTCCTGGCTGCCGGCTTTAATGGTGAGACCCCTCCCCCGGCCGCTCTTGCGGCCAATGCGGTTCGGGGAGGCCGAGCCCCCCGGTCACGTGCTGTGCCGCCCATTCAGGCTAGGCCCGGTTCATGACCAGGGAGGCGCGAGCTTCCCCCCCTCACTTAGAATTATTTATGTGTAGTGTACCAATAACGAGAGGACACAGTCTGGAGGTAAAATGGGCGCGGCTTTGTTTATTAATAATAAATATAATCATAACTGAGGTAGCGTGCTCGGTGCTGGGCAATGCAAGAGGGGGCACCCGGAAGTACATCCCGGTGACCTGCCCCCTCGCTTCAACCTGCTTTACCCACCCCAAGCCCCCTCTGGCAGGACAAGCACCTACCCCCCCCCCCAACTGCCGCCACCGACGGGCCTGTTTAACCCCCCCTTAAATCAGGCCCGTACCGCCATAACCTCGCTCGCTGCCTCCCGACCCCTTCTGCCAAAACTCGGCTGTCGCTTTATTGGGGTGTCTTTCCCGCCGAGGCGCCATATTCTTTACCGAAATTGGCGTTCGCGCCCTCCCCCTTAAACCCTTTACTGTCCTTCTTATAACATTTGGACTTGGGGTGCTGGCCCCCACACCCGGCGCAGCTATGCTGGAAATGACAATTGGGGAATCTGCATTTTGACTCGTTAAAACCCCAGCATATGCCCGACTGTTTACCGACTGCGCGTCCCCTTCCTGCCGGCCGCGCGAACCATTCCGAACCCTCCTGTGAATTGTTACTGAATGTGTCCCCTTGAAAGCCTGCCCCACGAGAGGTTGAACCTCCCCCCGAAATGTGATCTAAGTATAAGTCGACATCCTTACGGTCCCATGTAACTACCCCTTTATTCTCCTGCATACTTTGCCTGAATTCCACGTGGTATGTCCACCATCCCATTCCCCCATATTTTTGAAACGCCTTCCTGATTATGTCCTGGTATTTAAACAACGCGGAGCATAATTGTGGCTCCTTTTCCCCCACTACGCCTGCCAATATCCCGAACGCCTGCACCCAGTTACCGAAAGTGCGTGGGTACAATCGTCTCTCTACATCGTCATTCTTAGCTTCCCCTTTCTTTTCGGATTTCGCTACTGCTTCGTTGTACCCAGGAAGCAACGTCAGTAACTCAACATAGTCCCCTGCCCAAATTCTTTCCTTCACCTCGTCTGACAGATGCGCGCGCAGGGACCGGGTGACCGCTGTATACGAATCACCGTATGCCGCATCCCCTACCCTCTTTGATTTTGCTGTCGCTACTGGCACCCCGGTCCCTGCTCCTTACGCTGGTCCTCCTACTGTGTTAGCTGCTGCTGTTACTCCCACTCCCTGCCCTGACCCCCCCTCTGTTGTTACCTGGCTAGCTGCTGATCCCGCGCCCCCGCTAGCGCCTGCCTCCCCTGCCGAAGCCTGTTCCTGTGTAATCCTAGCTGATGCGCTTGCTGCTCCGGGGTTCGCCCCTGCTGCTGTTCCTCCTTGTGCCTCACTAGACTTGCCTACGCCTGCCGCTAGCAACGCCACCTGAATGACCTTTTCCATTATGCTGAACAGTCTCGCCTCGGCATTGTCCGCCGCCCACGCTACCGAACTCTCCGGTATTGGGGAACCGCGGATGCCTGGCAAGGTAGCCCCCCCTATATGCGTTTACCCTTTGGTGTCTTACGTTTACCCTTTGGTGTCCCCGTCGGCGATGTGAACCGCCTGTCGGGACCAACCTCGAGGCCCTTGCCCCTCCGTGTTCTGTTTGCAGGCTCGCCATGGCGCCCTGTCCACTTACGAGTCGTGGACGACATACCAGCGCCGCAAAGTGAGGTCGAACGTGTCCCGACCGGTCCAGTCTTTCCTGTAAGAGAAAGCAAGATTGAATCACCTCACCGGATTTATCCACTCCTAATCGGAAGTCCACCATCCAGGGCTCCAGCCCGCCCCCCCGCACGTGCCTGCTGCCGGCCCCACGTGCTCCGCTCCTCGACCTTGGGCGCCGTTCGCCCCTACCATGGCCCGTCTGTCGCTCAGCTCGCGGACCGACCTACGCCGCTATCCCCGCGCCCAGCGGTGGGATCTTCCCTCTGTGTTGGGCCTCATACCCGTGCTCATACCTACGTATATATATCTATATACATAATTATGCGCACTTTTTTTTTTTTTTTTGAGACCAACCGCCACCTTCTGTTGGCTCGCCCTCCAGGCTGCGTCCCCTTCCACACGGCCTCTCCTGTGACCAGACTGTGGCCTTCCCCCCAGTCACCACTGGCTTACCCTTCTGCTTCCCTGTAAGCAACCCGAACCGGATGTCGTGCTCCGCCGCTAGGACCGCCTTCGTCGCTTGATGAAGGCCATGCGTCGGCGCACGTGGCCTCCAAACCCGCTTGAGCGCTCTCCCGGCTGCTCGATCCTCCTTTGTTGCTTCTGGATCCCTGCGTCAATGCCCGCAATTGCTGGTGCAGCCACCCCTCGTCGTGGTCCTGTGCTTCCGCCAAGAGCCGCATTGTACTGGCCTGTAAAGACATTCCCAAAAGCACTGCGTGCCGGTGCTTTGCCTTCCTGAGCAACTGCTGTAATAACAAAATTACACGTTACCCCTTGCCTATCCATTTTTTTTTTAAATTATGTATATACCTATATGTATATACCTATATACACGTATATATACTTATATGCACGTGTATCTATATCTATGTGCACGTATCCTTCCTTATATATACCTATCTATGCCTAAATGCACGTATATATACCTATATCCACGTATATGTATATCTATTCTACCATATATGCATGCCCGCCTACGCCAGTAGCCCCCCCTAACCCATATAAACGCCTACCACATGACTATGCACCGCATCTAAGCCCGATTCTAATACCTATGAACACCTAACGATACCTGTCGTCCATCCGTGACTTCCGGCGTTAAAGAACCATGAAATACCGTATGGTGAACTGTTAAATATTGATAACGTGGTAACATGATGGTGAACTGTTTAATATTGATTGACGTACCGTATATAACAATATGCATAACACCTCTCTGGCCCATATAATATTAACGCATAGTGGCTTTCCTGCACCCCTACCCTCGTGACCTGCCCCATCATAACAGCCTGAAATAGCACTTTTTTTTTTATTATTATTATTGACCTGCATACCACATTCTCTGCTACTGACATACTGTATAACACCTACTTTCTCATAACACCTGTGAACTAACCACGTACATACCACATATCTGGCCCATGTTTTTAATGACATGCTATCTAGCCCACGCGTCTGGCGAATACTTATATCCTAAGCAAAAAACTTGCCCAGTATAAGCAATTCCCCCCCACTGGGGGCCTTAAGCCCCCAGCGGGCCCTCTTGCCCCCAATGTCCCCCCCCCCATGGGCCCTCTTGCCCCCAATGTCCGCCCCCCCCACCCGTGGGCCCTCTTGCCCCCAATGTCTGCCCCTCCCCCCCGTGGACCCTCTTGCCCCCAATGTCCGCCTCTCCCCCACCCCCATGGGCCCTCTTGCCCAGCACCATTGAAGAGGCAGGGGAGGGGGAAAGCTGTGCAACGAAGGAGGCCGCCCTCCCCCACCGCCGGAGCGTCCCGTGGGCGCCGGGGGAAGGAGTGTGTCGCACCAAAGGCTGCTTCTCCGTGCAGACCGCCGCACTAGAAGCTATGCCTCCTCCCCAGCTCTTCGTACACCCCCCGCCTTGTGGGGGTGAGACGTGTCCCGCGAGGGACCCGCGCTTGCCCCGATCGAATGCCACGTGGGAGCGGAAACCCGGCGCCTCTCCTCCTTCACCCGCCCCACCTTGACCCCGCTCCCCCCGCTCCCCCCGCTCCCCCCGCATAACCACTACTCCTAGCGGGACGCGGCGCCACGTGGGACCATGGAGTGCACCTTGCGGGAGTGAGCGCTGGAGCAGCACCTCTCCTCCTGCTCCTCCCGTGCTCCAGATGGAGGATGGGGGCGGCCATAAATTGAAGGTGAGCATATGGCCCCCGTAGTCCCTCTCCTCCCTGCATCCCCCCTCGCCGCCAGTTCCAAAAACTCAAGGCAATATGGGAGGGGGGAGTGCCTGGGAATTTACCCCCTTAGGGGGATTACCTTAAGAGTACTGGAGAGGAGAGGGACCACACGAATCCTTGGCCAGCCAGGAGCAAGAGTCCGGACCTCCCTCCTGGCTGCCGACTTCAATGGTGAGACCTCTCCCCCGGCCGCCCTTGCGGCCAATCCGATTCGGGGAGGCCGAGCCCACCGGTCACGTGCTGTGCCGCCCATTCAGGCTAGGCCCTCTTCATACTAGTATACAGTGGTGGTCATTTAAACACTCAGTTGATTTGACGTTCTTAGTTGTACCTCAAGGCTAAAAATATTGTTTGTTGCAACACTGCATACAACACCTTTGATCCGTGTAACTGTATGTGTAGAAGTTGAGAAGCATAGGAACTGTAGTGACCATTAAATTACCCCCACTTATATTTTACAGAGCCTTTGTGAACATTACAAATATGTAAAACATTCAGAAAGACACCTTCCCCAAGATCTGTATAATTAGAATTAATACACTAATATCTCTATCTATGGGGGTCATGCAGTAAGCGGCGGAAAGGCACTTCTCGCCCGTTTCACGCCAAAAATGCCTACCCCTATTCAGTAAGGGGTGAAAACGTGGCGAGAATCAAAGAAACCGGCAATTTTGTTGCCGTTTTTTTTTTTCCGCCATTGGCGAGGCGAGAAGGCACTTTTTGCCTCAAATAGACATTATTTCCGCCACGCTGTATTCTAGTAGTGGCCAGTAGCTTTGCGCCGCTATTCGCCACTTTAGAATGGCATTTTTATGCCGAATCCGGCACGCCAAAAAAAGTTGACAAGTTGATGGTGAGAGGCTGCTAATGAGCGGCGGATCGACACTTAGAAAAAATTCTGTCCTTTTTCCTGGCTGGGATTGATGCCGGGGATCTCCTGAGCTGATACCATTAATACTGCTGCGGCCAAGTTTATTCGAGCATTTGCCCGTTCTTGGCCGCAGCAGTAGCCTGGCGCGCGCCCGAGGGTGACGGGCGCGCGCCGAAGCAGCGGAAGAGCGCCCTCCGATCGGGGCGCTCTCCCTACCGCTGCCGGGTCCGCCGGGTCCCCCGGAACCCCCTGCCGCTGTCCCGCGATCGCGGGACACCAGGGCTCCCTCGGGGAGCCCCTGGACGCGCGTGCAGGGGGCGCACGCTCCCGAAGACGCGTGACCGCGCGTCTATGACGCGCGGCACGCCGAGGGGCGGCCACTAGCAAGCCGGGAAATCTCCCGGCTTGCGGATCTGGCCGCAGAGTAATAAAGCGTGTCGGTAGTGTACCAGCACCGGAGCCCCCCGGCATGCATCCGAGGCAGGAAAAATGCATTTAAAGGCCACTTCATTACCTTAGCGGCTAACCGCTAATGCGGTTGCTCACGTCCCCCGTGGCCATCCTGCAACGCGTAACGCCGCGATGACGTCACCACGTCTCGCGAGAGTTCTGTGTAAATCCCCCGGCTCACTGTTAGATCGATGTCACAGTCCTCCTCGTAGGAACATGCTCCGCATTGGTATAATGGGGCAAATCTTTACCAATAGCTAGCGACTGCTGTCTGCTGCACCCAAATGACCTGTGTTCACACTACAATGTTTTAAACCACGCCCTATATATAGTCTATCCCAACTCTGATTGGCTCTAGTACACCATGTGACAGAGGCTTGGGGGAGAACGGATATGACGTCATTGAAAGCCTGTCACATGGTACTAGAGCCAATCAGAGTAGGGATAGACTTCCCACGCTCTGATTGGCTACCGTACCATGTGAGGCCAGCCATGTTTCTTTTAATGACGTCATCTTAAAGGCAATTGAAGCAAAGCCATTCTGATTGGCTGTGCTTTCATTGCCTTTAAGTGACGTCATCATTTTTTTTTATCGGCCAAAGCACATGGTTTTCACGGCCCAATAAGGGCCGTGGAAACCATGACGAAAATGTGACGTCATAGGCCTTTAATAGCCTATGTCGTCTCATTTTGAAGCCAGACACCGAGGAGGAAGAACTTCCTAAAGAAGAAGAAGACACAGGCGTGGCAGCAGACGGTAAGAAGACCCCGGAAGAGAGCCGCAGCTGAAAGAAAGAAGAATACAGATGAAGATGGATTACAACTACAAGACCTGTGGATTGTTTTATTATTTTAATGTTTATTATTTTCTGGTTTGTTATTTTGTGGGTTCCTGTTCGTGGATTGGTTCGTGAGTAAGCTGTTCAACGGGAGTCGGTGAGTGGGTAAAGTAATGGTAAGTGAAGAAAAGAAATGTATTTTATGTAACTTGTTTTTTTCTTGCTTTTTACATGTGTTGGTTTTTTTGGGTACATCATTTCTTGCCACTGTATGTATTTATGTATGTATGTCTAGAGAGATATATACATACAGGGTAAGAAATGATTGTGTTTGAAAAGCTTGCTTTGCACTAATTTAAATGATTTTGGCTATGCATAGATGTGTGTTAAATGTATTTTATAATTAGCTAGATGTAATTTTTGGGCTTGTATGCTGTACTTTAGGTCATGGTGAGGCTTGCTTTTGTATATTTTTCTTCTTGGTGTCCTTCTATTTTGTATGATGGTAACTTGTTCTCTTTAACAGTTGCTATAGTTAATTGTGTAATTGGTATGGATGCTATTTTAATTGTTTTGGGATGTAATTAATGTATGCAAATTGATTGATGGTGACTTTATTGGATTGCAGAGTATACTTTTTTTGATGTAATGCTATTTTCTTTGGAATATTGTATGGTTAACATTGATTTGCAGCATCTACATGTTGCTTAGATTTAATGCATCATGTATAGAATGTAAATGCAATGTTTTGAGTGGCATTTGAGGCTTTGAATTGGCATTTGATGCTTTAGATTGGATGATTACATTTGATTTGATTAGGAAATAGCATTGTATTTCATTGTGGATGTAATAGAGAAGTGGTATTTTTATTTAAGCATGTTTTTGTTAACCCTGAGACATTTATTTGTATATTGGTTCATCATGTATGTACATGTATATACTATATATATGTATACTATATGTATATATATATACTATTTAAAATAAAATAAAAATTGCATGATGAAGCCACTGTACAAAGGAATGTGTGAATGGTGGGTATCGGGCCAGGGTGGCTTAACCCCTTAATTACCTTTGCGGTTAGTATCCGATAAGGTGATTAAGGGGTTCATTGATATGTGAATGTAATTGCAATGTATTGGCTATGTATTATTTTGGCAACGGACTACAAGGATTATGCTGGTGACGGGGCCTTCTTATTGATGAGGTCAGTAGAAGTTTCTTTATTTTACTGTGCTAGTTAATGTGTTGAATAATGGCCAAATAATCTATTATCCCTATCTGGATAATAGTTATTTGGCACATTATTGTACTGTATGTGTTGGGGTGGGGGGAGGGGTATTGGCCCCAAGGGTATGTGGGTAGGCCTTCCTTGTGGGTACTGGGTGAGGGTGGTTAGGCATCACAGGGTGAGGGGTTAATGGTGGAGGGTATGTTGGCCTCCCGAATGGTGGGTGAGGGTGGGTTAACCCCTTAATGACTGTAGCAGTTAATAACCGCTATGGTGATTAAGGGGTTAGGGGACATTACATTGGATGTTTTTATTCTTGTTTCTGTTTTGCAGAAGCGGATGGGGCATTAGCAAGATGAAAATGAGGATGGCCTTCATCGTGGCAGCCGGACATGGGTGAGTGCTATATGTATTTAATGTATTTATTGTTATTTTTGTATTTTAAATGTACAACTGCACTATTATCCATTTGTGAATAATAGTAATTTTGCCCATTACTGTATTGTATGTTGTGTATTGCAATGTTTATTGGGGCAATTGTCCCCAATAAATATGCTATTATGCGTTAACCCCTTCATTGCCTTAGCGGCTATCCGCTATGGTAATGAAGCAGCATTAATGTATTTAAATAATATTGTGCGGGAGCAGGGGGTCCCCTGAGCTGAACCGCATTGATTTCTGGCTCAGAGACCCCCTGCTTCCCGAGTTACAGGCCCCGGTTTGGGGCATCGGTTACAGTGTTGACGCCATCTTTATAGCGGGCACGTAGCGTATGGGACGCTATAAAAATGGCGGCGAAACTGCCCACCCGATCACACATACCGGGGCCTGTAACTCGGGAAGCAGGGGGTCCCTGGTCCACAAAGCAATGCGGTTCAGCTCAGGGGACCCCCTGCTCACTGTACAGTATTATTAAATATATATTCATGCTGCTTCGTTACCATAGCAGATAGCCGCAAAGGTAAGGAATGATTGTGTATTGATATGGGTGTTTTATTCATAGTGTAGATGTGCATAGGGTCTCCGGAGCTGAACCGCTTTGGTTTTAGGTCCGGGGATCCCCTGCTTCCCGAGATACAGGCCCCTTTATGGGGTGCCGGTATCCCTCTGCTTTGTTTACATTCCGCGGTCACGTGATCGGGACATTTAAATGCAGAGGGATACCGGCACCTCATAAAGGGGCCTGTATCTCGGGAAGCAGGGGGTCCCCGGACCTGAAACCAATGCGGTTCAGCTCCGGAGACCCCCTGCACATGTACACTATGAATAAAAATGGTTTATAAAATAATTTTTAATGTGCCGATGTTTGCGCAGAGAGAGCGGCGGATCTCTCTCTGCTGCAGACATATCTCGGCAGGGGACGGCTTCTCGGCAGCTTCTTGCCCGGCAGCCGTCTCGGCACAGGTTACTAGCCATTGTATCAAATGGTGGTGGCGCATTCATTCGCCAGGGATTCGGCCCTTACAGCATACAGCGAGTTTAACATGCCAAATACATGGGTAGTTCAAAAACTGGCGAATGCTTTTTTTCGCTGCTTAGTGCATAGACCCCCTATATCTCCAATGCTTTCTGGATATTGTGTGAATTGTTCCATTAGACATAGTTGCTCCACACAATATAATTACGATTTATTTTCCACATGTCTGTTTACTACGGTCTTTCACATTTAAGGAATATGACTCTACTTCCAATTATTGTATGTCACTCTTATTCACCCATACATTAGTTCTTATTTGTAGCTCCTTTGATCCTGTGGTACAGACAGCACAGTAGTGCTTTTTCTTGGCTGCTTTTCTTTTCTTAATAATTTTGACCTAGAAAATCCAAGGGAGTTTGCCTCTTCGACATGGCAGACATTTGAAACTAATTAGGGGTCTGTGATTACAAGTGGATGTTAAGTCTAATTTAGAATATAAATGAGATGCAAACACACTGTGGTTAAAGGGCTTCTGATGTGGTTTGAATTTGTCAGAATAAAAAAGTTGCTGGTTCAAAGGTATGAGGCACTGAACGCAGAAATACTGGTAGAAAGAACAAAAAATCATTTTTGTTGGCCTCTTGTCTCCAAATTATGCAGAAATAGCAGCTACTGTAGATTTTGATTGAAACCACAGCAATAGCTACAGAATTGCATTCTTGGACTGACAACTTGACATCTAATACTACTACTGATAGAAAAGGTAGAAATTGTATTCTACAGTATTTAAATTAAAAGGTTTTTATTTGGATTCCAATTAAGAATTTAGGCCCTTATGCTCTTCATTGAATTCAATGGGGCCGAATCAATGCTATCATACTTTATAGCAGGGGCGCGCACACTTTTTTTGCGGCGCCCCCCTGCCTTACCTTCTCCATTGGCCGACCCCTTCCTTACCTCGCGTGGTGGGGTCGTGTGACATCATGTGACCCGTGGCGTCCTTTGACGTCCCATTACCATAGTAACCGTGACATAAAATGACACCGCGTTGCCATGGTCACGCGTGCTGAAGCCAGCAGAATCCAAGTAAGTAGAGGTTGCAGAGGCCTTGCGCGGTCCCCCGGCATTTAATTTAAATGCCTGGGGGGAGAGCGCGGGACCTCTGTTACCACCCACCCCCCAAAAAAAAATCTTGTGCCCCCCCTTGGGGATCGTGCCCCCAGTTTGTGCACTGAATAACATTATAGAATAACATTAATAAACACACAGAATCCCAGCAAACTCAAGAAACCCCAAAACATACAACATAATATATATATATATGTATATAAGTGTCAAAAGGAGTGCTACTGGGTGTCGCCAAATGTATACAGCAAAAGACAGAAAAGCTGAAAGCTACATCCAATATGACAAAAATACACAGTGAAATACCTATATATCTCCTGAAAAAAGGGTAATTTAGTTAACCCTTTGGCCAAAGCGAGCCACTTTCAAGGCATGGTCAAATTTGTAGGTCCAAACACTACCTGATCGAAATTCTCATTAACCTCTATATTAGGAGGGAGAATGATCACATTGGATCTGTCCAAACCCAGCAACATGAAAAAGATCTACTAACTTGGAAAGTGGGGAGGGGCGAGCTTAAACCCTGGGGGGGAGAGGGGCCACTAACCTCCAAACAGCTGAGACCAGGAAGAAAAAGTTAATAAACACACAGAATCCCAGCAAGCTAAAGAAACCCTGGGATTCTGTATGTTTATTAACTTTTTCCAGCTGGTCTCAGCTGTTTATAGATTAGTGGCCCCTCTGCCCCCCCCCAGGGTTTAAGCTCGCCCCTCCCCACTTTCCAAGTTAGCAGGTATTTTTCATGTTGTTGGTTTGGACAGACTCAATGTGATTATGCTCCCTCCTAATATATAGGTAAATGAGAATTTTAATCAGGTAGTGTTAGGACCTGCAAATTTGGTCATGCCTTGATGTGGCTTGCAGGCTTATAATGCATTGGCCAAAGGGTTTAACTAAATCCCCCTTTTTCAAGAGAATATATATGTATTTCACTGTGTATTTTTGTCATATTAGATGTAGCTTTGGGCTTTTCTGTTTTTTTGTTGTTTATAGAATAAGAGCCTTATCCATTCATTCTCATCTGGCCACTATAGGGGAAAAGGGAATTTATGCTTAGCAATAAATTCACTTCTTGTAGTCTGTTATGGGGAGCGACTGTGGGGCTGGGACAGGCTAGCAGGCAGGTAGCAATAGTCAGGAAACTGGCAGAGGTCAGGATTGGTGGCAAACAGTTAGTGATGGTCAGTAAACAGGCAGAGGTCAGGGCTGGTGGCAAACAGGTAGGGAAGGTCAGTCTGAGAACACTGAGGGTGACAGAACTCAGGAAGGAATTACCAGGGGCTTGGCCAGGAAGTTGGAGGGTCCTGCATTGCAATGCCTCTTGGAGTTTTAGTTCTTTTGGGATTTAATCCCGGTGGACCACTGCAGTCAGAATAAACTCCGGTGCGGGCAGTTTTTCTTGCTGTTGCTGATATTAGCTATTCACCTATGCACAAGTCTGACAGTCAGTAAACAGACAGAGTTCAAGGCTGGTGACAAGCATGCAGCGATGCTCAGTAAACAGGCAGAGATAAAGGTTGGAGAGAGGCAAGCGATGTGAGGTCTGAAAGGGTCTGCAACGCAGCAGCAGTACCAAAAGGCAGTGAGCTTGTCTACAGGGAAGAACTACAGGAAACAGACACAGGAAGTCTTATATAGGACTGGCTGCTGATGAGAGACAGGTGCTAAGCATTAGACAATCAGTAGATACAGAGAGTTCGCTGCAGCGATAGCTCTGATGAAGCCTAATGTTTGTCTGTCAAAGATGCTGCCATCACCCTGGTAGAATGGACCTTTATTTTGAATGAAGCCTCCTTAATTTTTTATAGTAGGCTTCTGGAATCATACTCCTGATCCATCTTGTTGTTGTAACTTTTGAGACTTTATAGCCCTTTACAGGTCATGCAAAAGGACAACCATTGCTCTTGACTTCCTATATATTGGGTTCTTCTATCTTTATATAACATATAAAGGAAGCGCTCTAACTTAATACGGTCTAAACTTAGTTAAGTAATATATTTCGGTGCAGCTTGAAAAATAGAACTGTTCCCAATTCTTGATGATAGTAGGTTTCAAGGATGATCAGTGCGCCTCATCATAAAGGGAAGTAAAAAGAAGAGAAAGAAAAGAAAAGCACAATAGAGAAGCGCGTTCACAATGTATATGTGCACAACAGATGGTGAGGTATGCACTTACATGCCAGTAACAAATAGTAAAGAACACAGGAGCACAGCAAAAATTTCCAACAGGAAAAAGGATGATTTCAGGGTAACTCCGATGTAAAATAAAAAACTTTTATTGAATCAGCTCACAATGGTACTTAACGGGAAAGAACGCACCTACGCGTTTCGTCCCGTGGGACTTTATCAAGGTGACATGCCAGTGCCTGCATTCAGGCACGTAATGGTTTCTTTAGCTCCTCCACCTCCAAGATGGTATAGAAGGATTCAGAAGCCTTTTTGTTAAAAGTCCAACTTTTATATATAAAAATTCAGGATACACTCACACTGAGATTTCTCTCGGTTCCCGCAGCTCCCACCGACGATCCAGCCGGCGTTCTTGGAGAACGTCGTCTGGATCGGTGGTGGGAGTCGCGGGAACCAGTGAGAAATCTCAAGTGCTTTCAACTGAACTTCTGTTTGTTTTTTGCACTGTCAGTGTGAGTGTACCCTGAATTTTATATATAAAAGTTGAACTTTTAACAAAAAGGCTTCCGAATCCTTCTATGACATTTGGGAGGCGGAGGAGCTAAAGAAACCATTACGTGCCTGAACGCAGACACTGGCATGTATGTGATACCTCACCATCTGTTGTGCACATGTAACATTGTGAACGTGCTTCACTATTGTGCTTTTCTTTTCTTTCTCTTCTTTCTCTTCTTTTTACTTCCCTTTATGATGGGGCGTTCTGATCAGCCTTGAAACCTTCTTCCAACCTTTGTAAATCTCTTTCTTGGCCATTCTTGGGCAGAATAATTGTATTATATTCTCCTAGTTACAGTAAATGAAAAGTTGAAAGGACTTTTGTGCAAATTGAGGGGGTTGTCCGTAGAACTTTGTGTAATTTATCCTGATGGATTATAGCGTAAAATACAATGGAATATGCACCGTATATTTAAATGACACACTCCACACTTCCTAAAGTGTCTTATCTCACACAGCTAGATCTGCAGCCCAGAATAGCTGAGGTTGTGGATTCTGATTGCATTGGGTCTGACATTAGTACCCCTTTCCTCACAAGGGGCCTTAGGCTTCTCAATATACCTCTTATGGCGATCCTTTTAGAACGTTTGGGGTGGGAGTTATTTAAATATACTTTGCATATCTCCCAGGTATCTAAAGTGTTCTCCTTTTTGAGCACAAGTGTCTCTCCATATGTGATGTGGAGGAAGGGTTAAGGGAATATATATAGTGCTAGGCAAAATAAATATATATATAGGAAAAACAAACAGAAAACAGGTGCACTCATAGTGTAGTATGGTTAACAATTTTATATGGGACTGGAATAAAATATGAACTGCGCACTCACAAACGGATGAAGAAATAATCGCATGTATGAGATATGGTCTCAATCGCCAACAATTGTAGCAGGAACTCAGCTGAAACTCTGGAGTAGGTACTGTCACGTCACTGTACAGGAGGGATCAGTTGATATAAATTCCCTGACGAAGTCCACAAGACAAAACGCGTAGGGCATATCATTTGGAGTATATTTATTTATTTTATTTACTGTATTGGACTTGCAATAATTTCTCACAAACGGAGAGCCTATCCCTGTGCAATCGGGACTGATTAGCATCACAACGCTCACTGTGGTTTGAGTGACGAAGCTGACCCGGAAGCTCTCTATGGTGAGATGAAAGTTTGAACAGCAGAGAGGTGTCTGTATCCTGTTTCCGACACACGGAGTGTTTACCGCGATCAACTGGTCCCTCCTGTACAGTGACGTGACAGTACCTACTCCGGAGTTTCAGCTGAGTTCCTGCTACAATTGTTGGCGATTGAGACCATATCTCATACATGCGATTATTTCTTCATCCGTTTGTGAGTGCGCAGTTCATATTTTATTCCAGTCCCATATAAAATTGTTAACCTTACTACACTATGAGTGCGCCAGTTTTCTGTTTGTTTTTCCTTTAGATATCTTCAAGGGAGTGGTGTTCCCCTCAAACAGGCTGCAAAGACTCTGGAGGACAGTGTTCTGGGACTGGTTTTTGTATCTTCTATTTTTATATTAATTTTTTGATTGATATTCATTGTTTTTATATATTTTTTTCATTTTTTAAAATATATATATTTTTTAAAAAGCGTGCTGTATGGTGCTCTGAAGAAAAAACTGTGGTAGCAGAATACTGCTTGGAAAAACAACCATATACTGTATGAATGTCCAGAAGGATGTAGCCTGGTTAAAAATAATCCCACAATGCAAAGCAGTAAGGACAAAGTCATTTACACCTGCCGGTAACCAGTAGATTATGACATCCTATTTGAATGACAATATAAATTGAAAAAAGGTCAAACTGGAACAGACTCACTTGGGGTTCTTGTCCATGATGAGTAATTCGTCCAATGAATCCAGTGACTCAGGGTTGAATGTGCCTCCGTTAGTGTATTGACATCAGAGAAGGTGAAGGAAAGAAAAACGGAGCACTATATCCATCAGCAAAAGAACCACCAGGAAAGCGTTCCCATGAATAAAAATGCTAATTTAATGGATCCAGAATGAATACAACACACACCAACGCGTTTCGGACTTTTGATAGTCCTTTATCAAGGTGAATACACATATCACATAACGAATACAATTTATACTAATCGTGGCATAACGGGGACCAACCGCAATAACTTCCGGGTTCGTCACATGACGTGGGCAGTAACCCATGACCAGTGACGTAGGCATGCCGGAAGGTGCAACATAATTGCATAACCGATCCCGACGTAAGCGTCACTGCGCAATAGGACCCGAGGGGTGTAGTGTGCGCATCCACAGAGGAACACGCATTACTAACACAACCTCTCTGAGTCCTAATGGGGGAACAGCGCGTGATGTAAGCACGTCGATCGGTGCGTGAAAACCTTCACAATGCATCATGTTGCTATGCAACAGGACCCCCGTCAGTCAGGAAGGTATAAGCAAAATAAAAAAACTTTATTAAAATACATTTTAAGCAACAATTTTCCCATTAATGATTACTAAGAATACAAAAAAGATTAAAATCCAATAAAGAAAAATTGAAAATTAAAAACAATTAAATAAACCAACCACCTCACTTGTAAGGTATCCTTAAATCGTGACACGACTCGTGCAATGCTTGTGGTGGTTAACGAACAACCCAGTTATATAAATATAACATTGAAATATAGTATAACAAAATCTATTATATGATATACATAACATTGTTCGAAAAACCCTTTAAAGAGAATAGAAAATGAGATGCTCTTAATAACACTTTCTAGAATAAAGTAATATAATTTTAATTTTTTTATATTATATATATATTACATTTTAATTATTAATTAGATTATACAAACCCATTATACAATGGGAAAACATATCATTACTTATAAGTATCAAATGTTATTAGGACAATCTGTGCTATTGCCTATACAGAAAGACCTTGTGGAGAGAGACATTCAAGTATCAAAAAGGAGGGGCCCTATGTCCCAGTCAGAATTAAGACCATTAGGTATACGGTTTGTAAAATAAAAATCCAAAAGAGTTCTCTTCTATTAAGGATACTTAATCTATTACCTCCCCTGATAGGACAAGGTACATGTTCAATACCCAAAAATGACATATTGCGCACAGTACACCACTCGGGTCCTATTGCACAGTGACGCTTATGTCGGGATCGGTTATGCAATTATGTTGCACCTTCCGGCGTACCTATGTCACTGGTCATGGGTTACTGCCCACGTCATGTGACGAACCCGGAAGTTATTGCGGTTGGTCCCCGTTATGCCACGATTAGTATAAATTGTATTCGTTATGTGATATGTGTATTCACCTTGATAAAGGACTATCAAAAGTCCGAAACGCGTTGGTGTGTGTTGTATTCATTCTGGATCCATTAAATTAGCATTTTTATTCATGGGAACGCTCTCCTGGTGGTTCTTTTGCTGATGGATATAGTGCTCCGTTTTTCTTTCCTTCACCTTCTCTTATATATATTTTTTTAGTAGTTGATTTTTATATTGTGTTCATATACTCCTCAACCTTTTTTGTGGTTTATTAGTTCATCACAGTTATTACCAAATATATTTTGTCAGTTTAGCCATCAGCAGGCGCCACTTCTCTGTTCCCCTTATATATATATATATATATATATATATATATATATATATATATAAATATTTAAAACCAGAGACAGAACATGAAACACAGACATAGCTCAGTGCACATCCAGTAAAACTTATACACGGTACAGTGCCTAAATATATATGTATAGATATCTATTAAATAAAATGGTCTTTTAGTTTAACATTTTGGCCAAAGTGTTGTAAGCACTTGAGCCACTACACGGCAGACCACATCTCAAGGGTACCTAACACTAATATAAATTCTTAATAACCTGTGCATTACCAGGAAGAATGATTTATAATACATCTGTCAAAATTAGTTGCATAGTTCTAAGTCTGATTGAAGCTCTTATTAACCTGTACATTACCTGGAAAAGCACTCTGTATTAGATTTGTCACAATCAAACTGCAAGAAAGCAAGTTCCCTGAGAGTGGGAGATGCAATGGAGTGAGCTTTTAACCATTTAAATGTGGGAGGGGTGAGTTTCAACTAGGTAGGAGGAGCCACCCTCCAATTAGCTAAGACCAGCTGAACAAGAATTGTAAAACATACAGGACACCTACAAGCTTAGTGTTAGGTACCCTTGGGATGTGGTCTGCTGTGTAGTGGTTCAAGGGCTTACAACACTTTGGCCAAAATGTTAAAATAAAAGACCATTTTATTTAATAAATATCTATACATAAATATTTAGGCACTGTACCGTGTATAAGTTTCACTGGATGTGCACTGAGCTCTGTCTGTGTTTCATGTTCTGTCTCTGGTTTTAAATATATATTGCCATGCTCAATATTTATTTATTTATAAAATATTTTACCAGGAAGTAATACATTGAGAGTTACCTCTCATTTTCAAGTATGTCCTTGGCACAGAGTTAGGACAAATAATAAATGGTGACAAATACAGTTACATAAAAAAACAGAGTATACATTATATACAAGACATTGCATGCACAGTTAAAGAAAATATATATTATGGGCGAATGAAACAGTTACAGACCAGATTAAAATGTGAGACAGCCTTAAAGAAAAGAACTTAAACTGGTGGTGGATGTGAGAGTCTCTGGTAGGTTGTTCCAGTTTTGGGGTGCACGGTAAGAGAAGGAGGACCGGCCGTATACTTTGTTGAGCCTTGGGACCATGAACAGTCTTTTGGAGTCTGTGACATTTATATGCTTATATATGTTGTGGTTATTTTGGGGTTCAATATGAGCTTGTAGGTGTCCTGTATGTTATATATATATATATATATATATATATATATATATATATATATATATATATATATATATATATATATATATATATATATATATTGTGACAGAAACCAGGGGATGGTAATAAATTTCATACATAGGGCTCCCAGGATACTGAACAGTTTCTATCCTATTTAGGCTGGAAGTGCAGCCTCATAATACATGCACTCCATCCCACAGTTTGGCAAGTGCTGGAATTGAGGGATGAGGGATCCAAACCAGAGTTTGTCTGCTGCCTGATTTCTGTCACCTGTCCTGCTAATTAGAAATCAGGTATTTAAGACTGATTTCCTGGTTTCTCTTCCCTCTCCCCCAAGAGCCTGGAGGCAGGAAGTCTGCTGGAAGCAGCGAGGGGAAAAGCCTCTCCCCAAACAGGTTAAATCATTCTGCTCTTTTTTGTCTAAAACTGCAAAGTTCCTTATTTTGTTGTTGGAAGTGGAAAAGCCACTTCAACCCTGAGTCAGGGAAAACCTAAGTTAAGTTATTGCTCAGGTGAGCAGGTTTTTGTTTTGTTTGTGTTTCTGTTGTATGCACTGTGGCAGTCTCAGTGCCTGGGACTGAATAAACCAGGCAGTAGCCTGTTTAAAGGAACAGCACATGACGCCTCATCATTTAACCTACCCTAAAAGACCGTGTTCTAACAGTCCCAGACAGACGGCGGAGCCCCGGAGTAAGCCGTTTGTCACATATGGTGGAGAATGCGGGCAGAACAGTAAAAGGTCTACGGGTTAAAGAACTTTAAAAAAAAAAGTTTTTTTCTCTCCAAACAAGATGGAAGACGTGGTGAGTGCGCTGGTACGCAATGTCGCTGCCCAGAAAGATGCGAATGAAATCCAGCAAGAGGCGAATGCAGCCCTGCAAAAGGCGAATGCAACCCAGCAACAGCTGCTAATAGCCCAGCAAGAGATTAATGCAAACCAGCAACAGGCGAATGCAAACCAGCAAGAGACAAACCGCTTGCTGAGAGAGTAGCAACAACAGTTCGCCCAGGGCTTACAGCAGGAACTCGAGATCCTGAGAGAGACTATCAATAAGACTCCACTGGCGGAGGCAGCCCCAGTCCCGAAAATGACCAGGGCAAGCCACTACCTTCAGAAGATGGGGCCCTCGGATGATGTTGAAACCTATCTTCTCACGTTTGAACGCACGGCACAGAGAGAGGGATGGCCAGAAGCTGAGTGGGCCAGTCTAATCGCACCCTTCTTAAGCGGCGAACCCCAGAAGGCTTACTTTGATCTAGAGCCAGCCGAAGCTAACGTCTATGCAAAATTGAAGTTCGAAATCCTCGCCCGCCTCGGCGTAACCATGGCTGTTCGTGCCCAAAGGTTCCACGCTTGGTCCTTCACGTTGGATAAAGCCACCCGAAGCCAGATGTATGACCTCATCCACCTCGCTCGGAAGTGGCTACAACCCGAGATCAACTCAGCAAGCCACGTCGTGGAACGGTTGGTCATGGACCAGTTCTTGAGGAAACTTCCCTCTGCCCTATGCCGTTGGGTCAGTCAGAGTGACCCCCACAATGCTGATGAGCTGGTGGCCCTCGTAGAAAGGTACAATGCAGCAGAAGAGCACCCGCAACCCATAGTCATGGAGTATCCCCACTACCCAAGGTTCCAGGACTCTTCCAGAGACGGTAAAAGGGTACCAGGGTTAAGGGGGGCTGAAAATCGACGACCGCCTTCACACAGCACCAGCAACAGTGGCTCGCACACTAAGGGCAACAGCCAACATGGGGAGCCGAAAAAGGGCTCTAAGTGGGACACAGACTATGTACCTAAATGTGTAAATTGTTATGAGAGGCGCCACACCGTGAAAGTCTGCCCACTAAATGCTGAACCAATGCAATGCAACAGCATTGAACTTTATTCGCTGTGGTCCCAATGTATGGGCCCTAGCCCAGAGGACCACTTGAATAACCATCTGTGGGCATTTGTAAAGGTAAATGGTAAGAGGGTTCGTGCACTTCTTGACTCTGGGAGTATGGTCACACTAGTGTCCGAATACCTGTTGCCCATTGAGAAAAACCAGGTAAACAGTTCACAAAGAGTGGCAATTTGTTGTATACATGGGGATAATCATGAATATTCCACTGTTGATGTTCTTATTGAAACAGAGTTTGGTTCTTTAGATTTCAAAGTGGGGATAGTACCCAAACTGGCACATGATGTGTTAATAGGGACCGACTTTCCCCATTTTCTAAAAATGTGGTCCTCCTCTCAGAACAGCGCCCAGAGTTCAATAGCATACCATAAGAAGTAACAGAAGAAACAAATCCTTTCCCTTTTTCAGAAATAGAGGTTGATGAGGGCCCAAATAAGAAGGGGAGAAAGGATGAGTGCTGTAAAATTCCCTTCCCCATGGCTACCTTGGTAGGGAATACCCCAAATCAAGATGTTGAACAGGCACTTACCACCCCAGAACCGGATAAGACCTTCGCTGACCAAGAAGTCAGTCCTGGGAGTTTTAAGAAGGCCCAGTGGGAAGAAACCACATTAGCAGAAGCAAGGGGGAATATACGGGACCAGAATAGTACTCCAGGCCAACTAGATAGGTCACTTGCCTACCCCTACTTCGAGGTATAGAATGACCTAGTATATCGGGTTGATAAGAGGAAATCAATAATAACTAAACAATTGTTGGTACCACGGACATTCCGTAATGTAGTATTACACCTCGCACATTGTCACCCATTGGGGGGACACCTAGGGGTGGAAAAGACAAAAGAAAAGGGTCTCCGAAGCTTCTATTGGCTTGGGGTTCTGGCAGAAATTACAAATTATTGCTCCTCATGCCCAGAATGTCAGATCACTGCCACGTTCATAGCGTATCGTAGCCCATTGGTACCCCTTCCCATAATAGATGTACCATTTGACCGGATTGCTATGGATCTAATAGGACCCCTAATAAAGTCTGCTAGGGGACATCAGCATATATTGGTAATATTAGATTATGCCACCCGATATCCGGAGGCAGTTCCCCTACGTAGCACCTCTGCTAAAAACATAGCAAAATAGTTAATAGTTCTGTTTACCCGGGTCGAAATTCCTAAAGAGATCTTAACTGACCAGGGAACACCATTTATGTCCCAAGTAACCAAAGAGTTATGTAAACTCCTAAAAATCAAGCATCTCAGAACCTCAGTCTATCATTCACAAACAGATGGTTTAGTGGAACGGTTCAATAAAACCTTAAAGAGCATGTTACGCCGGGCGGTCGATAAGGATGGGAAAAACTGGGATTGTTTGTTACCATACCTGTTATTTGCCATTAGGGAAGTTCCCCAATCATCCGCAGGCTTCTCCCCATTTGAACTATTGTATGGCCGACACCCATGGGGCTTACTGGATATAGCCAAAGAGACTTGGGAACACAAGGTTACCCCTTACAGAAGTGTAATAGAGCATGTTGCCCAGATGCAGGACCGCATAGCTGCAGTCCTACCTATAGTGAGGGAACACATGGAAAAAGCTCAAGAGGAACAGAGGAATACGTAAAATAAGGGTGCTAGGGTCAGAATTTTTTTCCCAGACGATAGGCTACTAGTTCTGGTTCCCACGGTGGAGAGTTAATTCCTTTCTAAGTGGCATGGGCCATATGAGGTCTTGGAAAGAGTGGGAGAAGTAAATTATAAGGTGAGACAGCCAGGTAGGAGGAAACCTGAGCAAATTTACCATATAAACCTACTTAAGCCCTGGAAAGATAGAGAGGTCTTGTTAACCCTAGTACCCCCAGGTCCGTCAGAGAATCGAGAAACTGACCCAGAGGTTAGCATAGCTGAAACCCTGTCCGTTCATCAGAAACGAGAGGTCCAGAATTTAGTGAGAAGAAACAAAGAAGTCTTCTCTACACAGCCAGGTAGAACTAGCGTAATTGAACATGACCTAGTCTCTGAACTGGGGGTCCTAGTTAACCTTAAACCGTACCGAATCCCAGAGGCCAAAAGTGAGGCTATAAGTTTAGAGGTTAAAAAAATGCTAACACTAGACGTAATTGAGGAATCCCAAAGTGGGTGGAATAGCCCTATAGTTTTAGTCCCAAAGCCAGACGGTACAACAAGGTTTTGCAATGACTACCGTAAACTAAACACTGTGTCAAAATTTGATACTTATCCTATGCCCAGGGTTGACGAACTGGTAGAGAGACTGGGCAAATCCCGATATCTCACGACCCTAGACCTAACAAAAGGGTACTGGCAGGTTCCCCTCACAGAAAGGGCAAAAGAAAAGACAGCCTTCTCAACCCAAGACAGCCTCTTTCAGTATAGGGTGCTGCCTTTTGGCTTACATGGAGCTCCCGCCACATTCCAAAGAATTATGGATAAAATTTTAAAACCACATACTCGGTATGCTGCCGCCTACCTTGATGATGTGGTAATCCATAGTGAAGATTGGCAATCCCACCTTCCAAAGGTCCAAGCTGTGCTTGACGCAGTTCGGTCTGCTGGACTAACTGCTAATCCCGCTAAATGCACTATTGGTCTGGAGGAGGCCAAGTATCTGGGGTATTCTATTGGCAGAGGTTTACTCAAACCCCAAACACTCAAAGTAGAGGCGATACAAAATTGGCCAAGGCCAGTTACAAAAAAACAAGTAAGGACCTTTTTGGGATTAATTGGTTACTATAGAAGGTTTATTCCCAATTTTGCAACTAAGGCAACCCCACTAACAGACCTCACAAAAGCAAGAGGGCCGCTAATGGTAAAGTGGTCCCCCGAAACCGAACAGGCCTTTAGAAGCCTGAAAGAAGCTCTCTGTGCCCAACCAGGGCACACCTGACTTTTCCAAAGAGTTTTTAGTCCAAACCGACGCATCTGAGGTAGGGCTGGGGCTGTACTCTCCCAGGAGTATCAAGGTGAGGAGCACCCCATCCTTTATTTAAGTAGGAAACTAAATCCCCAGGAGAAAAATTACTCCATAGTCCAGAAAGAGTGTCTCGCAATAAAGTGGGCTGTAGAGACGCTCAAATACTATCTGTTGGGGAGAAAATTCCGGTTGGTCACAGATCATGCACCCCTCACCTGGATGTGTCAAAACAGAGAGAAGAATGCTAGAGTGAACAGGTGGTTCCTAAGGCTACAACCCTTTAAATTTTCTGTGGAACACAGGTCAGGGCACAAACATGGCAATGCTGACGGGTTGTCAAGGATGCACTCCCTAATATCCATGGTCGCTCATCCCTCGAGGTCTGAGCTGGGGGGGAGGATATGTGACAGAAAGCAGGGGATGGTAATAAATTCCATATATAGGGCTCCCAGGATACTGAACAGTTTCTATCCTGTTTAGGGTGGAAGTGCAGCCTCATAATACATGCACTCCATCCCACAGTTTGGCAAGTGCTGGAACTGAGGGATGAGGGATCCAAACCAGAGTTTGTCTGATGCCTGATTTCTGTCACCTGTCCTGCTAATTAGAAATCAGGTATTTAAGACTGATTTCCTGGTTCCTCTTCCCTCTCCCCCAAGAGCCTGGAGGCAGGAAGTCTGCTGGAAGCAGAGAGGGGAAAAGCCTCTCCCCAAACAGGTTAAATCATTCTGCTCTTTTTTTGTCTAAAACTGCAAAGTTCCTTATTTTGTTGTTGGAAGTGGAAAAGCCACTTCAACCCTGAGTCAGGGAAAACCTAAGTTAAGTTATTGCTCAGATGAGCAGGTTTTTGTTTTGCTTGTGTTTCTGTTGTATGCACTCTGGCAGTCTCAGTGCCTGGGACTGAATAAACCAGGCACTGGTTTTAAAGGAACAGCACGTGACGCCTCGTCATTTAACCTACCCTAAAAGACCGTGTTCTAACAGTCCCAGACAGACGGCGGAGCCCCGGAGTAAGCCGTTTGTCACAATATATATATATATATTTCAGGGTCTGGGTGAAATGGATTTTTCAAAATCTGCAAGTGGATTTAATATAAAAGTAAATAGTGGATTGCACAAAAAGCAGATGGAACGGATCTGATGGCGGATTGTTTTAAAAGATGCATCCACCCTAATTTTTTAGTGCCCAATCCGACTTTGGATTTCGGTGTGCGGATCAGATTTTGTTAAAAACGCCGCTGAAAATCTGCGGATCATAAAATAACTGCCTTGTACACCATTCTAAATTCTAGGACATACTTGAAAACGAGAGGTAACTCTCAATGTATTACTTCCTGGTAAAATATTTTATAAATAAATAAATAACATTTATTAAGAGTTTTGCTTCCTGGGTACCTTGTGTTCCTTTAGCTACTTTGTCTTGATAGCTGGCTCCCTAATCCAGGAGACTGACATCAGTTATGTTCCAGTGTATGTTCTATTTTCTATATATAGCAGTGTACCGGGAGTTAGACGCGTCCTTCATCAGATTTGTGGCAGAAACCATCATGTAAGAAAGAATCAGTCTAAAATCCAATGTATTCTTGTTCCAATTTCTCAAGCAATCATTTTAGAACTGTTGTATATGAAACTTTGGCTGTGCTCCTGCCTTACTACATTACATATTGCATATGAAACTATACCCATGGTACTACTGGCACCATTGATCCCAGTAAGGACATGCATTGTCTTGCAGTCAGAAGCGAGTAATTCTCACCAGCTATTAGTCTGATTTTGTCTCTATTTTGTTCTTGTAGACATAACTTTGCTAGATCCGTGATGAAGAAGGAACCTGGACTGTTAGGAAGTAGATAAGACATCTATCATAAGGCTAAGTCTTTCATCTTCCTCTCATTAAATGCCTGAAGAGACAATGGTCAATGAGGAAGAGACAGGTTAGAGAAAGTACAAAAATAAAAGAGGCAAAGCTGTGGTTTATGAGTCGAGAGAAAAGTGACGCTCCGTTTTCTTCCTTTGATACGGAATGTTGGCATGTTCGCTCTTCCACTTAATCCTTTTTCTTTATAGGCAGAGATATTTCAGGACAGATAAATTGACTACGGCTTTTCAAAAATGTTAAGTATTAAAAAACATAATGCATTTAAAAAAAATGGAAACACTTGACAAGAGCATGCATTTTTGTGCCTGCTCTTTATTTCTCATACAAAACCCCCACTATTTTTTTTTATGTGAACATATATACACATCTGGAGCAAAGGTTGTTTAAATGTATGGGATATCAAAAAAGTTGCCAATTTGGATTGCAAGGTATGTCTGGGCTGAGACCTTATCCACTATTTTCGTAATGTTGCCTTATATAGTTGAAGCTAAAATGTAAAGAACAGTAGGATCTAAAGTCTGGTAAAGTGTTGAATGCCAAAACATTTCTACATTTGTCTCATGAAGAAATCGATGGATACGATTAGGCAGGTCTCCATCATAACATATTATATGCAATGTTTAATTTTATGCCTTCAATTAAAACTTCTCATTGCAGACATATTTGTTTTAGTGGAGGCGAAAGCTGTCATTCTGGTATGCTTAAGAAAAAAAATGTTAAACAAAAACCTGACAATAAAGCATGTGCTTTCCATTTCCATGGTTTGAGGCACTGTTTACTCTGGCAGGTCTAACTTTAGGAGAAACTTTGTTTAAAGCTTTTATATGGTAGAATGATGTTGGCTGACCCTAAAGCAAAATCTCAAAACAGTACATTTATTTTTACCCTTATGTTAGATATGCATGCTGTAAAATGATTGTTTATTTGGAACGTCTAGAATATTTTGTACTCTCAATCCCTGACTAATGGATTTTAATAAGCTGAAAAACATGAACATTAATTTTCTTAGTACAGGAAACTATTTTTTTTCTCATTTCTTGTTTCTAAAAAGTAGAGGATGTGTCTTTCTTAAAAAACAAAAAGAAACACACAAAACATATTTTTGGGGCATATTTGCTACTTTTTAAAGTCACATTGAATCCTTAACACAGTATTACATTAAGTGTTAGGATGTAAGAGATCTTCAAAAGTGTTCATATTGCAGTGCTAGTAAAATGGACCTTTTTTATTTTATTTTTTAAGAAGCCATCCATTTGCTCTCTTATGATGAAGGCAGCAATTCAGTCTGGGAGATTTTTTTAAAGTAGATTTTTTTTACACAATTGGAGCAGGGGCGGAGTCCTCAGGTACTGAACCATGCTATTTTATTGTATCGAGATACATTCTCATCAGTGTAACAGTGCTGGTGCTCTCTCCTGGTGAAACAACATAGATAAATCAAATCTCATGGGATGCGTGGCCCAAAGAGAAGCTGAAAGTAGTGCAGTACAGAAGTGGAAGACCCCAGGCCCTAAACACCCTCCCAGTTTCAATTACTGTATGAAAAAAATATATATTTATATTTTTGGCACAATTGCTCGTCTAAAGATCTGTTTTCTTTCACCCGTTAAAATATAAATTACAGTTAAGATATAATAATAGCATTTATATTGGTACTACAAATAGGACAATATGATATTAATGAGCTGAATGAAGTATGTGTTGAGCTCATTAGACATGACCAGGGCTGGCCCTAGGACTCTCTCCCTCCATTTGAATGAAATTAAGGCGACACTTTTATTGGGCAAACCAGGCCTCCGCTTTATTAACCCTCACACTCCCCTATTCATGTACCTATTATGGCACTGGACCTGGCACACTAAAGACCCTTGTGCTGTACCTGGTACTTCATCCCCAAGAAAACAAGCATTTAAATGACGATTGGGCTCACTGCTTCAGCATTTTAGCCATGGCCTTGTTTCATCTTTAACCGAAGCACTATCACTGTTCACAGTGTTAATGAAGAACAACTTTAGACCAAATGATGAAATTAAATATAGGTAATTTACATTCTCGCAGCATAAAGCTGCATGTTATGCTGTTGTACAAGACAATTGCCTGCAATGTGGTGCAAACATATTAGGATAATCATGCCCCACGTAAGCCGTAAGATCTTTGAATGTACTTTACGGTAACTCCAAACCACTGACCCACAGACTAGTAAGAAACTATAAGTTAATTACGGTGAAACAAGATCCAATGTCAATAAAGACCGACCAAGAGTGAGCACCGATTGGTTCGCTGCAAATTATCTAAATGTCAAGATGGAAAGAAGAAATTGGTTAAAAAGAAGACAAAACTATCAACATCATGAACCTCAAGAATAACAGCAGATAATTTTATTTAGAGCTGAAAAATCACTTCTGCTTACTCAAAATGCACGGGGTGGACAGTTTAAAAAACAAGTATGAAAAACGTATAAATATTGTAGTTGAAAGCGCAGAAGAAACCTGTAAGAATGACTAGCAAACAAAGAAAATATCACGAGACAAAGCAATTACTGAGAAAACAACACGAAATGAAGCAATCCCAAGACTAGGAATGGGCGAAACGGTCAAAATCCGTTCCCCGGAATACCACGGATCATTTTGCGGAATGAATACTTAAACATCTGGACAGATTCAATCAAATCCGTCATTGACTACAATCCAGGCTGATTTTTATTTTTTAAGAATCTGCCAACGAGAGAATGGGAGAGAGAGAGAATATGATATGAATGCTCTTTTTGATACACTTAGCTTTACATTCAACACAAGTTAAACAAATATTCCTGAGCGCACATTACATACCTTGATTACTACTTCCCATTATGCAGGACATTGGCAGAGATTCCCCTTATGCTCCGCTAGGTTAGATATACCCCTGATATCGACTAATCTTTATATTTCCGGCATGCATCAATTACATCTCTCTGTGGGTGGGTAGGTGGGTGGGGTTGAGTCACCATAAAGACTTACAGTAAAATTGATATGAATTTGCAGGTATAGGGCTGACCCTATGGACTCATAAGACAGGGGAGTACTGTTAAGGATTACTGCAAAGGCTGGACTCTGTGCTAAGGGAATCTAACATGTTTGTAATGTTAAAACATAATCATTAATGTTGCATTTTATAACTTTAACTTGTGTTTTACCTTGACCTTGTAGCCTCGAGCCCTGCTCCCCGTTATTCTCCCTTCCCAAACAAAACCTTTAACCCTTTATATGAAATAACCACGGACACCGAGCATGAGGTTAAAAAAGCCACAGCTTTATTAATCATAATGTTACACATACAAATTAACAACCACTTTACCCTGCCAGAGTACCCAAACCTTTTGACAGGCCAACAGCACCCAGCTGTGGCCCCATATCCCGACCAGGTCCCACCAGCACCTGACTCCTTCCAAATGAGTGGCCCATACTGAGGCATTGTTATGTACCCTCTGCCCAGCGAAAAGATGTCACCCTCACCACATGCCCTGCACAGGTCTCAAATATCACCAACTCTGACAGGGTCTCATCCCCCAAATGAAGCAACCTTGCCACCACAACTTTGGGCTATTTAAACCCCTATATTAGCCTTTTGCCTCCAGTTCCCTTCCCACCTCCTCCAATACATCCTGCAGCATCATTTTTAAGAGATCCAATCCCAAATCCGACATGCATTAAATCTAATGACTGCCATGTAACCATGTCATTGCTCCCCAAATGCACTAACACCACCTGTGGAGCCCTCCTATCCCTTTCAGAAACCAACAACCCAGGTCCCAACTGCCCCCACATTATCCCCTGTTTACCCCACCAATACAGCAATGCATGATCCACCTGCAAACCCGATCTCTTCACGTACAGATGAATGCCAGCTCGCTTCACAGCCCAGTGCGCCATGAATAACCCATGAGCCATACAGTATGTCCACAGCTGAAAAACCTATAGCACTACAGAAAACTCCATCATGAATGCGTCTCTGAACAGCTCCCTCTCAAACTCAGACAAACAAACGTGCTCTGCTGCCCTCAAACCTTTCAATATCTGTGGGTTATCAGCCTCATATCATCATTTGAAGCTGACACCCCAGCCATCTTCCTTTTCACAGAACCCCCAATCAACCCCCTGGCAGAACATGAACCTTTAACCTCTGCTGCTGAGACTAGCAGCTCTGATAGCGAGCTAGATCAACACCTGGATAGTTCCACAACTTCAGTGTGTCTTTGAGCTCCAACTATTTCTGCTGCTGCTTCACTCAGCATTTATGGATCAGCCATCACTGACACACCCCTTTACCTCCTACTTAAGGCCAGACATTTCATCCTGTCCTTTGCTGGATCAACTTGTTTGTCTTCTGTGACGTTGTAACTTGCTACCAGTGACTTCTCTGCTTGACCTGTGCCTGCCTAACCACGCTACCTGCCTGAGGTCTGATTTGAATGGTACCTGCCTGACCACTCTACCTGCCTGCTGCATGCCTTCACCCTGCTGCCTTGACCTGTGCCGGTCTGACCACTCTCTGCCTGCTGCCAGTCGTGATCCATGCTTACCTGGCCCTGTACCTTCTGGATAATTCTGACCATGTACTGCCAGGTCTGTCCAGCTCGAGTTACTAGAATCTACCTTGCTACATAGAGCCTGCAGCAATTTGCCTAACAGTTTGATCCAGTGATAAACATAGATTCCGCTAGAGCAAGTATCAAATTCATTGATCTGGTTGTCTTTACAAAGGCAACTTTGCTGCCTTACAGTCACAACTAAACAACGTACAAACTGTTAATCCTGAAACACATTCCAGAACCCATCACCTGTTTTTAACGAGCCCAAGATTCCCCTACCAGAATTGGGGAAACAACTGCAGCTGGGAGGTTTCCTGAACCAGTGCTGGCTAATCTTTCAGTTATGTCCACAAACCTAGCCATGTAAAAGAATAAGAATTGGTCTTATGATCAGCCTTTTGACGGTCCAGCACTGTATCAGGCAATCTTCAGGACTATTTGCACGCCATGACCACTTTTTTTGAAGACCTGAATTGAAGCCAGAGCACATCTTCTCTCCCTGCAACAAGGCAAGCGTACGGTGGCAGAGGATGCAGCCATTTTTCTAAAATGGATTTTGGATGCTGACTGGAATAAACCTGCTCAAAGATTTGATTTTTGAAGTCTTTAATGGATACATAAAGGATGAATTTGCCAGAGTGGATTCTCCTGCAGATCTGGGATCATTCATACAGCTATACGTCAAGATAGAGCGGAGCCTCCCGGAATGACGTCAGGAGCGACAAAGCCATATGAGGGACGTTAATCTGTGCAGATTTAGAGGTGTTCCTGTAACCACAATTTCCTTAGAAGCTGAGTCAATATAGATTGAGGGAGAAGATCCCCTCAGCAAGGTGGAAAGGGCTCACCGACGTTCGGTAAATGTATGCCTCTATTGCAGTTTTACAGGACATTATATTCTTTTTTGCCCCAACAACCCTAAGGTTTCCAGTCACACAAGAAATGGAAAAGACCAGCTCTGCAGAGGGAACTAGAACTGGGCAATGTAAAGGCGTTCCTTTAATGACTTGATTATTCGCCTAGCTGATGCCTCCTTACTGTAGCTCTTCTGGTCTGTCCCACATGCTCATTCCACTTCAGTTATGAGAGGTTGAGCTGGAAGTCTCGGTGTGGGCTATGATTGACCCCAGAGCTTCAGGAAATGGTATGGACATTCAGTTTGCTATAGAGAGGAATACAACAATCAGACAAAATAATTGTCATACACTGGTGGAAGCTATAAATGGATACTTTCTATCATCAGGTGCTGTGGTTCCACAGTGTCTACTGTTCAATGGTACACAGAAACATTTAACCTTATATGCACTCCAGATTTTCAGGTCATTTTAGGTATGCCTTGGTTGTCCTCCCATAATCCACAAATTGATTGGCTGACAAAAGTCCGTCCTGTTTTTGTCACCACACTGTTCCCAGTTTTACAGTACCTTCCAGAACAAACCTCTGCAAGAAAAGCTGAATCAAAGACGGGTGTCAAAACTAAAATGGTGAAGAAAAAGGTATGTGTCGCAGCTTTGACTTCAGTCCCCTATGCGTGTCACGACTTCTGGGATGTCTGATAAAAAGAAGGCAGAGGTTTTCCCCCCACATTGATCCTATTACTGTCCTGTGGACCTTCTGCCAGAAGCTGAAATTGCTTTTTGGTGCGGTCGACCACCTGACGAAGCATTTTAGTGAGTGAAACATGTTGTGTTAGAGCGTATTTTATGCTGTCCTGTGAAGCTGCCATTTGAAAGTTCATGATCGGAGGAAATTGGAAGTGAGACATGCTTGACTGCACACACACGGGACTCACGATCCCGGAAGTAGAAGGTCTGCACTGAGTAACAGTTGAACCCAGGGCGCGGGATATACAACTTCAAGACCTACTGTCTCTTACCCGTTTGGATCAGGAACTTGGCAGCATGGGCGTATTCTTTTAGGCATCTGCTGAATCACTGATATCTTAAATGTAAGTCTACACTTACTGCATTTTGTATGTTAATATACACCATTACTTCACCTTTGGTGTGCTCTGTGTGTTCTTTTCTATGCCTACCCTATCCGTGGAGCCTGTCTTCGCTGGATAACTGTGGAGGTGAGGAGAACCTCCACACACTGCAGCTGCAAGAATGTGAAGCAGATTCACTTCTGAACTGATTTGGAAACACGAGTGCGGATCAAAGCTTCCTTTGCAGATTCCCTGACATCTAAACTGATGCTTTCCAAAGCCCACCTGCCCAGGGGTGCTAACCTCCTATTGATTGCCAGTACCACGGCACAAAGCTACTTACTCACCCTAACTGTCACTGATAAGTTGCTAGGTGTAACTGGTCTGGACTTTGACAAGAGAACCGTATCTGTGCCTTTCTTTGAGTCCCCTTAGCCTCTATCCATGCTGCCCTGTGCCCGGATTCCATTTGGGGCAGAAAATTCTCATGAACTTCTAAGTGCCAATCTGAGTAATATAATTACTCTTCCATAACGTTTTTCTTCTGCATCCAATCAACAGTCGGTGCTTCTTGCTTTGTACTCTGAGACCATTGCTGAAAACCTTGCATCTGTCTTTCGGCCTTCTGACAGCCTTATTAAGCATGTTCCGGACTCTCCTTTTTGCTACAGCTCTGCATGTCTAAGCCTTTCTATGAGGCATTATGCAGGTCAAGATTTTCAGTAACACTGCTGTCTCTTTTAAAGAGGGTACTCGCTATCAAACAGCCTTGCCACAGGTCTACTACCTATCCAAGACAGCTCAGAAACAATTCCATGTTGCCTACATCACAGAGTGAGCCTGCTTCTGATCGCCTGGAGGTCTCTCCTAAAGGGGGGTATACTGTAAAGGTTCCGGTCCTGGGTTTGGCTGGAACTCACCCTTACATGGCTATAAGAGGTTCCAGGCAAAGCTCTCCCTGAACACGGCATTTGGGATCAGCTGTTTCTGAACTCCCACTCCCGTTGCCTTGATGCTGCTTTCGGTGCAGCTCTACCCCTTTTGGCTGTCCATCCTATTTAGGGTCAGCCCTTCCACCAGGAAGGGGCTGAGCATCATTCTGAAATTCCTTGAAGACTTTCTTTTGTAACATTTGCTTGTCACAAGCATCTCTGCTTGGCCTGTCTCAGGCCTACCTGTGCAGAAGCGTCGGTGCTGGATCCCCTGCACTACAGCTTCACTGTTCCAATGGCCTGTCTGCAGTATACCCTGCTTCCAGGGGCCTTCATTGCTTCCAGTACCTACCCTGCTTCATGAAGCCACTCTTGTGCTGAAGCGTCTATGCTGGATCTCCTGCGCTACAGCTTCACTGTTCTGGTGGCCATTCTTGCTTTGGAGTCTCCTCCTTCCAGAGTCTTCATTAGGCTGTAGCCCCTATGCTAAAGCCAGACCTGGCTACCCACGACAACGGAATTCTCAATACGGACCCGGCTTAGCGGCTTCTGGTCGGTGTTTCTCAATCCCCACCTCAGCCCTGCAGTCCGGTCTTGGTTTGTGGTGACCACGTCCGTTACAGTAACAAAGCAACAAAAGGGGGGCAACATTTCAGGAATTAGTATCCTTTCTTCTGGCCAATTCCCACATATGAAACAAATGCAGTACTTCCCTTGTGATGCATCTTCTCAGCAGTTTAGAATCAGAACAGTGGCCGAAACTCAGGCCATCCATGTACCTGTGAATGGATCTTAATATAGCTGCAGCGCGTTTGACGTCATTCACACCTGATATCTATCAGCTGGTCAAGGCATGACACTGGTAATTAAGGGTCCTGGTTGCATAGCAAACTGCCTTGACTACTGGAACCAGGAAGCAAACTGCCTTTTATGCATCTTGAGATGACTCCCATAACCAGTAAGACACATACTGTAGAGGAATATAAATGGAACACTATTAGTTAAGAAGATAAAGAGATCATTTCTACATTGTAACAAAATACATTTATATACAAAGGTTGGTTTGTTACTCAGACAACTACCTCATTATAGCTAAAATTCATAGAAATTATATATTCAAAATGGCAGGGTATAGAGAGTAATTCGGCCACATTTCAGAATATATCTGAATCAATCAGATGTGAAATATCGGATACGTGACCAAAAAGGAAGGTAGGGGTGGTTTATGACCACCATAGTGTGGGAGAGGATCCCATACAAAGATCTTTAGGCAAAATAAGTGCAATTGAATGCATGTCGGTGCCAGCTGAGTATAGAGTCCATAAACGTAGGGTTGTTGTACATCAGGGTAACCTACAGAAGAAACAAACATAACTGAGAATTAGACCCACGGCACTAGGGACACCCAAATGACATTCACATGGTCCAAGGTGTCCAAATATCCCATCTTCATGGGCAATTGGGACAACCAGATCGACCTCATGACACGTGAATAACATATATCCTAGGTCATCCAATGGTGTGATTTGTAGGGTCAATGAGCAATAGAACAGGACTAAGGCCACCTTAAAAAAAAGCAGCTCAAGTATAGCTCCTTATTCATACACGACCGGGGCAAGTGTGTTAAGTCTCCTAATGCACTTTGATTCTTTAAAGGAGCAGCAACTTAACTGTACTACCTCTCCCCCCCCCCCCACCCCCTGCATGGTTTCTCCACCCCATCTATAACCTTAAATTTCAGCTGGTAGATTTGGTGGCCGTTGGAGGTGAAGTGATGGGTGACAGTGCTTAACTCTATGCCCAGGACATACCTGAAAACGAGAGGTAACTCTCAATGTATTACTTCCTGGTAAAACATTTTATAAATAAAATAAAATCACTCCTAATGGCTGCCTTGTGTTGGCCAATCCTCTCCTTAATCATCTGGGTGTTCAAATATCCGAGCCCACATGGGCATTTAATCAGATAGATCATATATCTCGACAGACAAGAGTAGTATTTTTTTTATGTTCGATTTTTGTCCTGTATGTGGATGAGTGAAGAGACACTGTTTCACTGCGCACAGGAACAACACCTGTATGTCTCTAGAAAGCAGAGAGAAGGATATTTAGCGCTCGTGCTGCAGATGTAGTGGTTGGAAAGATTTCTGTGCTGCACGTGCATGGAGCGTCTCCCCAGAAGCTCCCACTTCAGAGGTGATCCCCCCTAAAAGGGGGGAGGACACCCTGAGGAACAGAAAAGAAAAAATGCACAGATGCGCACCAGGGATAGAATTAGTGTTATTTATTATTAAAACATACACATAGACAGCTGAGAGGATCCAACCCCTCCTCAGCTCAATGGGTTAACTGCCCAGATACATAAACCATATATAAGGTCTCTAAACATAGAATATCCTAAACAATAAAACACACACAACAAAAAAACACAATCAGTGTTAAAAATAAACAAAGAAAGTACCAACAGCCCAAGGGAATTTAAGTAAAAACCGCCATAGAGGGCTATAATACCGCTGACAGGGGGAAACGAACACTCACACTGGGGCAGAGGTGGGGGTCCACGGATGACTGCACGGGATCCGGATCGCGGCACCGCGGAAGATCAAAAAACGCCACCTGAGCCTCAGGCAGGCTCCGTCTCAGCCTCTCAGCAAACACTCTACTAGTTTGGAACTATCCAAAGCGGTTAGCCGCTAAGGTAATGAAACTGCCTTTAGATGTATTTTTATTGCATTGGTTTGAAGCCGGGGGTCTCCGGAGCTGATATTAATGTGTATCGGCTCTGGAGACCCCCACCCTCAATCCGATGCAGGAAAACAAATTCTAAGTCCTCCCGCAAATTCTATCTCGCCACCCTTGGGGTGGCGAGATGAGATCTGTGATAAGCTCACTAGTTCAGAGCCTCAAGTTCACATTGGAACTCCTAGAATAGCGTGGGCTTATAAAAAATGCAAGTTGGAGCTGTTTTTCAGCTCCCGCTCGATGTGTTTGGGCCGTGGCACTACCGCTCAGGAAGGAGCACTTCCCGTACAAGTTTGTCAGTCATCAGAGCTTTCTGACTAGCAGGCTACTAGAATAGGCCCCTTAAAGCTTAACAAAGGAATTTACGCTTGTTGCTGTTATTGTCATCTTAAGTGTAGCATCCGTAACTCTCTATCAATTGGGCCCTATATTTAGTTACCCTTAATATCATAAACCCTGGGATCATTATCCCAGTTCAGGGTGCTGCATGCCACTCTTAGGCACTCGCTTTCTGGGGTAATAATGGGCCTCTTTGCAGGGCCGACACGACTGGGTCCCAGGGCTACTATTTGTATAACCCCTATAGGACATAGTCTTCATGTTTGTGAACCTGTAAATGTCTGTAGTACCATGTCTACGGACGCTAACTGGATGGGACACTTTCCCTCACTATAAAAAAACAAATAGGGATAGTATCACTATACATTAACTATACACTTAAACATATTTACATTGCCAACAGTGAGGCCTCTCCAACTGTCACTCCGAGAGACCTGCATTCTAGGACCTGAGGGGTAGTTTTATATACCCTGATGGTGACGTCATTAATCAACAGACATTACATGGATGTGGCTTCTTTTTTGCCAATTCTCCCAATACCATGTGAAGGGAGAGGGATGTTACCCTGCATGAGCCCATACAGTTAACTCATTAGGGCCATTAACCACTTAACTCAATAGTAGTCCCAAAGGGGGGCTACATCACCATGCCCTTTCCTCTGTCAAAGGAGGAAAAGATAATTTTGTTGTAATATTTCTGTATTTCCCTGCAAATGTCATGTTATGCACATGTTATGATTATAAATGTTGTTATTTTCCCCCCAGTGCCTGCTGTCTGAGTGCTTAAATGTTTAGATCACAATTACTGTTTCTTTGTAGTTATTATTGAAAATGTTTGTTATGTATTTGTACACACATACTGTAGTTATGTTCAAATATATTACCTATCATGCCAAATCTGCAACTATATCCTGCATTCACAGTCAATATAAAGCATAATGCAGTTTAAAACTTGAACTATGTGACACGTTATCAACTGTATTTCTTGTTGTGTTTAGAAATGTTTGAATATTTTTTATTAAATATATAGCTGTTTTTGGTCTGACACTAATAACTATTTTTTAGAGAAACAGCTAAGTGCCAGACCAAAAGGATACAGTATATTAGAGCAGGGGTGAGCAAACTGGGGGTGGAGGCACAACATTTTCTGGGGAGGGCGCGGCGCTTACAGAAGCCCTGCTTTCTTCCCCATGACAGTTAAATTAAAGCACGCAAGGCCTCTGTAAGCCCCTTACCTTGTTTCCGCGGCTTCTGGCGATGCAGCTTCAAATGAATGAACAAGGTTATCATCTATTCTTCAGAACAATATAGATATGTTAAAACCCTAATCCCATAGCTATGTTTGACACTACAAGGGAGAGGAGCTCAAATTAAATTTGTACTCTGAGTTTTATTTTAGGACTGATAACCATTTAATCAGTGAAGAATGATATCAACTGATCAAAATGTACTTGTAGCTTTATCACAAATGAAAATCTGATTGCAATTGATCATGGAGCTTGTAAAGTAAACTGTAAACAAATTAAAGAAAACACATTCTTATAAAGCAGGAAAATGTTTCCATTAATCATTGATCAATAGCTGGCAAATTATTTTGTTTTATGCCTATGTATTTACTAGACAGAAAGGCAAGCAGGATATTTTAGAGGACCACAGAAAGGGTTAAAGAGAAATGAAAGGCTCTCTTTATTCAGATAAGCGTCTAAGTAGTAACCTTAGCTTTCTTGTGACACACCAGTTGGCAGGTACATTGGTAGAAACCGTTGGCCTCCTTCCCTCCTCCCCGTGGGACAGTCTCAGAGCTTTTGTGCCTTATTGGTCTCCCGAGACAGTCCCCAAACATTATGAATTTCTGCAAATGTGGGCCAGCTGTCATAAGTAATGACCGCCGGTATGGACAGGCAGATGGCAGTGAAGGTGCTCACACAATATGTCATGTACTGTACCTGAAGTGTGGGTTCTCATTGAACAGCTGTCTCCTGTGCACTAAGGGATGTGATTAACCCTACCCATCACTGAATGCTCCCGGACACTGGAGCATGTACTGTATTAATCTTTATGAACATAAAGGAAATAGGTAAGATAGGCAGAGAATGTTCTCTGAAATGTCCCATCACAAGAGCCTCCTACTATTGTCTCTTTTACATATTGTCTGTCTGCTCTCTGTTCTGGTCTTTTATTCCTTGTCATCACATCCATTGCAGTCATGAATGAAATGTAACATGTTAAATGACTGATGTCCATTAAAGCTTCCTGAAAAACCATGGCCTTTATTCTGAAAAAGCCCCCAGAAGAAAAAGGATTGTGTGCTCTTTGAATCCTAGTCTGCTGAACGACTGCCAAATGCAGCCTGTTCAATTCAAAGGGCTGAGTGAATAAATGAGAATAACATCCTTGGGGACCTTCTGGATCAGTTTACTTTGAAAATGCTTAGCCTGACAAAGGGTCAGAGTCACAAGGTAAATGAAAATGGCTAGGAGGGGACTTTGATGGTTGAGACACTGTAATAGTAGAGGACTTGAAAGAAAACACAATGTTTTTTTTTCTTTTAAGGAAAAGATGGGGAGAAAAAGAATCTTTGAAATAGAAAGCTACCTGAAGGTATAGTGGCTATTTGCAATTATAAAAAAAAAGGGCTGTCATTTTTTATAAACATGTCACTTCTCAAAAAACTTTGCAGATAGATAACAAAACAAAAATAATTAATGGACTTGTCAATAATGGGTGGACATTTCCTACTGGCAATTCGTATGATCCCTCTCTTTTCCAAATCAGTTCCTGACATTACATTTTTACCCGTATCGGTCTGTGAATACTGCCACAAATGCCCCAAAACACTCTAAGAATCTTAAAATCAAAATAATACAATTAGCTGTAAATTACATTTCAAATAACACATTCTCCAATTTAGAACCATCGGAGGTATGAATTAAGTTCAGAAATATCATTTCAAACATTTAGTTAATGGTAAGAAAGAACTTTTTAACCTTTACAGTGTATATCAATGTGTGAACGTAATTTGCATCAGTCTGGAAGCTTTAAATGTCTTGTTCTGTACAGAGAAGAAAGTCGTAATGGAACCTTAAAAACTAAAAGTGGAACAGTCACTGGGTCTTAGAAGGGAACTTGTAATGGCAACATCATTAACAGAACAATTTAACCAGTCACTATTAACTGGTAGTTCCAGGTGACTGGGGAAACACAGATGTAGTTCCACTTCACACAACCGGAAGAAGGGTAAAGGTAGCAAACTACTGGCCAGTTTGTCTGATGTCAATAATGGCCAAATTAAAGGAAAGAAAGCTAAAAGAAAGAATAGTTGAATATCTAAATTCAAGCAACTTACAAGATCCCAGGCAACTTGGATTTACTGGGGGCAGATTATGTCAAACAAACATAATTTCTTATTTTGACTGATTGTCTAACATGCTCGAGCAGTAGATGTGCTTATCTACATTTTAGTAAATCCTTTGACACTGTCTCACATAGAAAACTGATAAACAAGTTGCAATACTGTAAGGGTTCCGGTCTGAGGTTTTGCTGGAAATTGCAATTGCGGCCATCATGGTTCCTGGCAAACCTCTACCTGGAGTTAGTAATTGGCTGAACCTGTTCCAGGGCTTTAAGCAGTCAGTTATTCCCAGCCTCTGGTCAAGCATGGTATTCTCTTCTGTGTGTTCCCCGACCCCGCCTGCACTTATTACCTGCCCCTGTTCCTGGTTCCTGTATACTAGTCTGGTTCCCGGTTCATGTGTAGTAGTCCGGTTCCTGTATACTAGTCCGGTTCCTGGTTCCTGTATACTAATTTGATTCCTGGTTCCTGAATACTAGTCCTGTTTGTTTCAGGTTCCCGTTGGTCGGCTTTCCAGCCATGTTACCTGTCCTGTTGCTTGTGGATTTCCTGTTATCGACCCTGGAGCCGTACCCAACCATTTTTGTCTGCTGCCTGCCTTGACCTCTGCCTGCATCCCAACTACGATTTCTCTAACAGGACTCTGTCCTTTGGCTCTGGTCGGTGATCATATACCCCTACCTTAGCTCTGCGGGTCTGCTTCCAATCAGAGATGAGCATCATTACCAAATGTTCGGGCCAAACATGGACCACGCTGAGGTAGGGAGTATGGTGTCCCTCCAGGGCCAACACCTGGTGACTCACTCAAACCACCTCACTACATTGGGACGGGAGCTGGACATCATCACCGCTACGCTGCAGACCCTCTGTGGTCGATTCAGCACATCAAGTACTTCTCCTAATCCCCGTGGGATACCCCTTTCTTCTCCTTAGGGTTCCTAAGCTATTGTTGCCTTCCAGAAGGAAAAAAAACAACACATTTTCCATGGTTCTGCTTCAAAGTTACGTTTCTCTGTCTGGTTTCACTGATGTGTTTGATATCCCTATTGCTGATTCTAAGGTTACTGTTTCAATGTCAAGTTACCTTTTCCTTTTTTTTCTGCAGTACCTGTGTTAACCCTTCTTGATTTAAAGGCCCCCACTTTAAAGACAACCTTTCCTTGACTCCTCTGCAGTGTTTTAGGTACCCTTTCACTTCAAAGACAAGTGCTCATCTCACTGATTTCCCTACAGTACCTTATTTAACCCTTGATGATTCTGGTACTTCCACTTCAAGGACCTGTTCACGTCTCAATGATTCTCTTACAGAGTCTGATGTACCCTTTGCTGATTTTCTAGCATCTACTTCAAAGACGAGCTTGGATTTTTCTTCAGTGCATGATGTACCAATTTGCTCCCGCTTTGAAGACAAGCACACTTCTTTCTGATTCTGTTTCATCACCTCGACTGTCATGGATACGTGGCTATGTATAACTGGACTAGGCCTTGACCAGAGGATTGTAGCAGAGCCTTTCTTTGGCTCCCATTAGTCACTATTCATGCTGCCATTTGACTGGATTAAACCTGTGGCAGAGCATTCTCATGAACTGCTGCATGGTGATCTGAGTAATAAAATTACTCAGGAAGAAGGGGGTAAGATGGTCCGTGGTTCACAGCAACTTCAGCAGCCAACGCATGGATGTCTAAAAAAACTTTATTGATCGCTAGCAGCAAACATCAGGCAACCACTCTAACATGTTTCGTCCAGGCTATGGACTTTTTCAAAGAGTCTTTGAAAAAGTCCATAGCCTGGACGAAACATGTTAGAGTGGTTGCCTGATGTTTGCTGCTAGCGATCAATAAAGTTTTTTTAGACATCCATGCGTTGGCTGCTGAAGTTGCTGTGAACCACGGACCATCTTACCCCCTTCTTCCTGTGTCATCATTTCCGGCGGAGCACGCTGACGCCAGCTACACCAGAGGAGGAAGCCGCTGCAGAATTCCCTGCACCAACAGGGACGGCTTTTTCGTGAGTACTCCTAACCTCCACGCGGTATTTCAGGGAGATTATTGAGGCGGTTAGTGCCGGGCTGTGATTTACTTGGGGGCGCCCCTTAGGGAGGTGTCCCCCTGTACCTCTATCCGGCTTACTATTACCCAACTCCCTGTTTTCAATACCGGAGGCTTATTGTTTCATTAATCATTGCTGGGTCTCTCTTCAATCAAGTTGCCATAAAGTGTGTGCACTACCTGTTAGCAGCCTCGGTATACTGGGTAATTCCATATTCTCTAATAAAATTACTCCACTAGAAATTTTGCCTTACAATTTTGTCCTACCCTCTGTGCTTGTTACGTCGTATTCGGGTACCCCTAAGGAGAAATTTTCCTCAGCCTCAGATGAACTTATTCAGCCTGTGCCTGAGTCTTCAGCTTTGCTACCACTTTGCATGTTCATGTATTCAGACTCGCATCATGAACTGGTATCTATGTATAGGCAATTGGCTGAACAGAAAGATTTGGTAATTGCGTTGACGATGTCTTACTGAACTACTGCTTTCTGCCTCAGAAGTGTCAGTTGGCCAATTACCTTCTCTGTTTGATCAGCTTCATCTGTCTGACTTAACTGATGAATTAGACACCTGAACTACTGAACTCATCCTTTTCGCCTTCATTGCAAGAATCATCAGAGGTGGCAGTCAAAAACTAATGGTTTTGCTTTAAGTCTGCCACGGTGGGTAACAGGCTCATTTTAAGTCTGCTACCCTGAAGAGACAGTCTCATTTCAAATCTCTCAACCGCCAGAGATGTTTCTGCAATAATTCCAGTTCGACAATAACACTGATCAAGTCCGGTTATGATCACCTGGAGGTCTCTCATGAAGGGGAGGTGGGGGGTACTGTAAGGTTCTGGTAATGGGTTTTGCTGGTCTTACCCTTCCATGGCCGGTCCAGTCATCGTTGTTCCTGGCAAACCTCTTCCTGGAGATGGTAATTGGCTGTACTTGTTCCAGGGCTTTAAACAGCAGTCAGTTTCTTCCAGCCATGGCCCAAGTATGTGTACTTCGAACCTGTCTGCTCCGGTGCCCTGTTCCTGTATACTAGTCCTGTTCCTGGTTCCTGTATTATAGTCCAGTTCCTGTTTGTTTCTGGTCTCTGTGTCCTGAGTCTTGTTCCTGTTTATCTGCATTCCAGCTGTTACCTAACCTGTTGTCTGTGGATTCCCTGTTGCCAACCCTGGAACTGGACCCGAACATTCTTGCCTGCCACCTGCCTCGACCCCTGTCTGCATACCGACTACAATTTCTCTAACAGGATTCTGTCCCCTGACTCTGCGGGTCTGCTTCCTGTAGGAGACCAGCATTGTTACAAATACTTGGGGATGGATTATTAGGTGGTTGCGTGGGTAAGACAACAGAAAGTTGTGGTAAATAGAGTACTATACATTCCTCGGAGGGTAAGATTATCAGTGGAGTAATGGGACAGGTGCTCTTTAGTATCTACAGTATATTAATGACCTAACAAATGGTCTAGAAAGGAAAGCATGCCTTTTTGCAGATGACACAAAGATCTGCAACAGGGGGAAGGGGGGTAAACAGAATGATTAATGACTTAGGTAAAGGAGAGTAATTTTCAAGAGTGTGGCAACTACAATTTAATACCTTAAGTGCAAAATAATGAGCTTTGATCACATAAATGCAGGGCAAAATACCGAATTAATGGCACAATAATGTAAAGTACCTGGGAGTCATTATTTCAATAGACTAAAAAGTGTGCAAGCAATGTAACAAGGAAATGATGAAAGCTATCAGGATGTTAAGTTGTGTAGGGATACTAAATTACAATCACTTGGATTGTAAGCTCTTCAGGCAGGGGTTACTTTTCCTAATGTTTCCTAACTTTTCCTAATGTACAGCTTGGAGGAGAGAATGGAGAGAAGGATACGATAGAAACTTTAAAATACAAAATGAGTTTCAACAAAGTACTGTAGATGTGGGAAACATATTTCATAGCTAGAGAAATGCTAGAATAAGAGGCCGTGCTGTGAAGCTGGAGGGTGAAAGGTTAAGAGGAAATGTGACGCAAGGGATACAAAAAATGCTTGAAATAGACATGAGGCTATCCTCAATATAAAAGAAAGCCAGGTACAGTATCATTAAGGAACACACAATGCCAGTAAGCTCTAACCCCATATATATATGTAGCCCCGGTGCCCTCCATGTCCCGGAGACCCCCCTCCTGAGGTGCCGAGCGGTCGCGGGTGCCGCCGTAAGCAGCGACGGACCCGCTGGCACAACACGAGGGTGGGGGCCAGTGCAGGGAGCGCTGGGAGTCTCGGCGGTGCACCCGGCTAGCGGGGGCCGCCATTGCAAATACTCGCGCATGTGCAGTGATCGCGCATGCGCAGAAAGCTCACAGGGGCCAGGAAGAAGTTGCGCGAGTGCGGGAACAACCAGGGAGAGGTTGCGGCGGCCATTAGGTGTTCGCGCATGCGCAGGGAAAGCACGCACGCGGCCCCAATGTGTTTGCAGCCTCCACGAGACTACAACTCCCATGAGGCTTAGGGCCAAGCACACAAGGTGCCTCATAGTGGCCAATAAGGGCCAAGGATTCCCTGCACAGGGAGAACAAGATACATTTTGCGCGCTGAGGACGGCAGTTGGAGCTGGGAGCAAGTAGGGGAAGGAAGGGTGTAGGGAGCAAGTGAAGCTCCTGCACCAGGTTAAGTTCCCCCAGGTCCCAGATAGGCCCCAACTCCCCACCAGGTTAGTGGGTAAGTGATAAGGGACAGCCCCAAGTTAGGGACCCTGCCCTTAGGTTCGTGGTGTGCACTCTTGTCAGGTCACAGCGGTCAGTGCTGTGAGGGCTGACAAGCGGGTACCGTGTAAGGTTGCAGTACGTTGCTGCAGGGGTTGGAAGGGTTAGGTAGGAGTGAGGCAGAGGAGACTCGGGCGGTACGGGAAGAGGTAGTGTGAGTGCAGGGGGTCAAGGACCCACTTGCATAGGATAGGCTACCCTGTAGGCCCCTAGGAGTTTTCCCCTGAAGCCATTCAAGGTTGCTGTGCTATAGGGACGGCCTATAGTACAGCGAGCATCAATGTAGTTCATAGAGTCAGTTAGGGACTCAGCAGACGCTGCTCATCCGTTCGGAAGGTTGGGCGCAGATCTTCGTTGTGGCTGCAGAGGCCATCCTGGTGGGATCGCCCCGGACGGTGGATCCTGGATGTCGTGAAGGAACTCGTCTGATCCTTTGTGGAGCCTGTTGCAGGCCCGAGCACTGGAGTGCTCGGCAGGTAACCCCCTTATCAACAAGTGCACCAACGATCCTATTAGCCATCAGTGACTGCGCAGTCACACATATCATCTCTCTGTAGAGTGCGGGACATTGTGTGGGGATTATTGGACACGGGGTGGGATCACCCGGTGTAGGGGGAGCGTCCTGTGAGACGCCTTAGTTAGTGTCTCCTCTATAGAGGGACACCTGTTATTCTGTGAATGTTATATGGTTCATATGTTCACCAGTAAAGGTGTTGGTTATTATACATACAGTGTATGTGGTTATTTGCATGTTTATTTATTTATTTATAAAATATTTTACCAGGAAGTAATACATTGAGAGTTACCTCTCGTTTTCAAGTATGTCCTGGGCACAGAGTAAAACAAATAGTACATGGTTACAAGTGTAACGGGTATTCCACCCCACCCAATCTCATATATAGTGTGGGTGAGTAGAACATGTAGTGTTACCGGTGTGGTGCGTATACCTGCAGGCTCACAGGAGGTCTGAGCCTCCGCTAATGAGAGCCTGGGGTGAATCCTCTGGAACGTTTCTTGGTTCAGCGCCTCCACCTATGTAGGATTCTAGGGAAGTGTAGAATGACCCTACATAGGAACCCAATCAGAAACCACACACACAGTGATTTATATTATAACTAATGACTTTACTACAAAGAATAATAATAACCTGTGTCCCTCTCACGAGGGGACACTGACAGTGACGTCTCGCAGGACGATTCCCTGACACCAGGTGATCCCACCCAGTGTCCCAAGAACCCCACCCAATGTCCCGTACTCCTACAGAGATAGTCACTGGGTGACTGCGCAGTCACTAAAACCTCTAGGCCTGTTGGTGCACATGTGATGACATAATACCTGCCGAGCACTCCGGTGCTCGGGTCAGCAACAAGCTTCTAAAAGGGTCCGTCGACGAGGACTCCTCCAACCGAACTCCTGCAGACAGTAACACAGTCTCTGTGGACCCCAACGTGGGTCCAACCGCTTTCCGGGAACAGCAACGTGACACACCCTGCACTATAGGCCGTCCCTATAGTACAGCATCCTTAAGTGGCTTAAGGGTCAATCTCCTAGGGCATTCGGGGTTGCCTATCCTATATAGGTAGGTCTTGTACCCACCCTACTCATAATACGGGCCCTGGGCCATGGATCCCCGGACTGGTTACCGCTATGAACCCCCCCCAGTTGCCTCTTACTACGCGCAACGCCGCCCTGGGCAATGGCTCCCCGGATTGGTTACCGCTATGAACCCCCCCAGTGGCCTCGCCACTCGCAACACGGACCCTGGGCTATGGCTCCCCGGACTGGTTACCGCTATGAACCCCCCAGCTGTCTCGTGCCACTAATTCACCTAAACGCCTGCCGCAACGCTCTGCAGAATAACCTCAGCACCCTTAATCCCTGGCTATCCCCCAGCTCTGACTACCATGAGTGACAGGGTCCCTCTCTGAGACTATACCTGGCAACACTCACTAACCTGGGGTAATACAGGGTTAACTAGGGCCTTAGTGCAGGGAGTCTCCGGCTCCTGCACCCTACCTCCTTCCTTCCTTGGGCTCCTGACTCTGACTCCTGACTCTGACTCCTGACTCCAAGCCCGCCAAATGTATCCACTTGCTTCTTAGAGATCCTGCAGCCCTATTGGCTCCTATGAAGCACCTGGTGTGCTTGGCCCTAAGCCTCATGGGAGTTGTAGTCCCGTGGAGGCTGTACTTACATTGGGGCCGCGTGCGCGTCGTCCCTGCGCCTACACTAACCCCTAATGGCCGCCGCAATCTCTCCCTACCTCTCGCGCGACTCTCCTGGCTAGTTCCTACACTCGCGCGATCACTGCGCATGCGCGAGTGGTGGAGTAATGGCGGCGCCCTGCTCTGCGGCCGCCGGGACCTTAGAGACGCGATCGCGGCCTTAGCAACGGCCCGATCGCGTCCCCGGCAACCGGCCGCAGGCAGGAGAAGCCGCGCTGCTCCCTGCTCCAGCCCCCACCCTTGGAAGCAGCCGTCGGGGTTTTCAGTACCCGCGATCGAGCTGCGCCAGGGAAGGGGGGTCTCCAGGGAGAAAAAGGTGACCTGGCTACACAAGTACAGTTACATAAATGAACAGGGTATACATTATATACAAGACATTGTTGCACAGTTAAAGAAAATATATATTATGAGCGTATGAAAGAGTTACAGACCAGGTTAAAATGTGAGACAGCCTTAGATTTATTATGTGTCCTGCGAGGAACTATTCCCGCTCTGCTGGGAACCATCGCAGGTGGAGGCACTGCACCGAGTGTAAGTACATACTCCAGGTTCCCCGTGGCGGAAGCTCAGCTCTCCTGGTTGCCAAACAGGTATCGCACCACATTGAGAAGTAGTCAGATACACCTACCCACCCCAATCTCACTTAGGGAGGGGGGAAAGAGGGCTACATATATATATATATATATTTATATGATAAAGAATCACTGGCACTCCAATAAAAATTCAATAATGAATAGGTGCATGTCCCATATAAATAATAAAAGTATACATTACCGCATAGCAGCTAAAAGGAGATAGCACTCAGGTGAATGAATATAAATGTATTAAATACAGCACATAACTCCAACGTTTCAATCCCCCTGTGGGATCGAAACGTTGGAGTTATGTGCTGTATTTAATACATTTATTTACATTCACCTGAGTGCTGTCTCCTTTTTGCTGCTATGCGGTAATGTATACTTTATATATATATATATATATATATATATATATATATATATATATATATCTCAACCCCGTTATAGCGCGATCCGCTACAACTTGGATCGCTTATAGCACGGCCTGTGTGGCTCCCGATTTAAAAACATCTCATATTTTTTTTTTGCAAAATGGCCACTGCGCAAGGACTTACCCGGCATCTGCAGCTCTCTCCTCTCCCTGCTTCATCTGGCTGCCCACGTGCATGGTGCACATCTCCAAGGTGTTTTTTTTTTTTACAACATTCAATGCTATATCACACACACACACACACACACACACACACACACACACACACACACACACACACACACACACACACACACACACACACACACACACACACACACATCGAACCCATGACCCTTCATACACTGTTAGGTATTCTCTACCACTACACCATAGGATTGGTGTGATGTCATGGACTCTATTATCAAACTATCAATTAACCTTTTAAAGCCCGTATTGGCTATTTACGATCAGCTGTACTTAATTGTATTTACTGTGTGACTAATCCGGAGCAATGCAAACGGAAAAATAGCCTCATATATTACATAAACTTAATAAGAACAACAACAATACTATGGGTAAAAGGGGACAATAGACAGCACTCTGATAGTGTTAAATTTATGCAATTGCAGGATGCACGGAACAAAAGGGGACCCTTATTCCCCTGTATAGTACTAACAAATCTACGTAAGTACCAGCACTCACTGTCTAATAGCTAAATGATGAAAACAGTTGTAATGCAGAATAAACATTTAATAATAAAACGAACCAGAAATAAATCAAATGTGTTTGCAGAAACCAGTATCGTAAATGGGCATGTCACAAAGTGAGGGGTGGGGGGGGGGGGGGGGGGGAAAGGAAAAGGGGAAAAAAAATGAAACACAAGGAATATTCACAAAAAACAGAGAACGGCAAGTATGCTAGGGGGGCGACGTTTCGAGGGACTACCTCTTCATCTGGCCCAGTCCCCCTGGTCCAAAAGGACCCAGAGGTACTTCCCTAAGCCTCCCTTCCCCTATAACTGGTCAAATCAGACACCCCTGAAAATAGATAGCAAACATACAGTGTAGGCTAAATACAGCTAAACAGCTAATAGCAGGGCAGCAAGAATCCACTCAAGTCAATGCCAGTAGTTAAAGTACCACAAGAAACTGTGGGCAATGGTACAGTAAAGGCTGAACACAGCTTGCAAGAAAGCAGCTTGCAAATAGTAGGCAGCAGGAGTTCACAACAGTCAATGAAAGGTTAAGCAAATGAAGACAGTAATCAAACCCTCTGTGGCTCTGCTCCTTCTGGTCGTGTGGAGTGCACTAATCCGGAGCAATGCAAACGGAAAAATAGCCTCATATATTACATAAACTTAATAAGAACAACAACAATACTATGAATGTACATAAAGCATTAAACAAGGGCTGACTGTAACAACAGAAACCATAACTTAAAACCACATGTGGTTGAGATACAATGTAAAATATATAAATTAATATTGCCTATAACTGCTGCTAAACATCAAAAAGGGTATATAAAAAAATATGAAAATAAAAAATAATAATAAAGCAGATATATATCAGTGTTAGACATGCATAACAATACATATTGGCAATATGATTATTAAAAAAATGCCACCGCATATGGCACTAGTAAGATAGGTGCGGAAGGTGTGGACTAAAAATAAGTTTAAAATTTGGGACCAGATATTGAATGAAATATACACCAAAGGAAGGAGGGAAAGAGAGGGGACGGAACGGGACACGGGGAAGGGAAAAGGAGTGGGTGGAGGGAGGGGGAGATGAGGGAAAGGGAGAATATAGGGTGGGAAGAGGAAGGGAGTGGGAGGAGGAAAGGAGGGGGAGTAAGGGGGAAGGGAAGCGGGGGAAATGAAGAAGGGAGAAAGAAAAAATAAGGGGAGGAGGGAAAAGGAAATATAGGAAGGGAAAAAAAGGAAATAATGAGGTTGCAATGCTTTAGTGTCAATACACTCATTGAAATCGGCAGGGGCCAGCATACCTATCATATAAATCCAATAGGACTCTCTTTTGCACAGGGTTTTAAACCTGTCTCCTCCCAATTTAGAGGGTGGGGCGTGCTCAATTCCCATGAGTGTCAGGAGTCCTGGATCTTTATTATGATAGAGTGAAATGTCTTGATACGCTGTGTGTAGTTATGCCCCTTGCCACATTTCTCCTGTGTTCTAGATACCTTACATTGAGAGAATGAATAGTTCTCCCAATGTATTGCATCCCACAGGGACAACTCAACATATATACAACGTACGGGGTTTGACATTCAATATGTCCTTTAATCCCATAGTTGCTCCCATTAGAATGTGATGAAAATGTATGTTCTAAACACATCTGTATACACATTATACATCTTGACCTCATGCACCTGAAGTTCCCATTAGTATTTGTAGTTTTATTTCTCAATTTAGTATTCAATTTTCTCGGTGCTATAACATTTTTGACATTAGACGCCTTTTTGAAAACTACAGGTGCTCTATTGGGCAAGAGTTCTCTTAGATGTGCATCACATTGGAGAATTTTCCAATGTGTATTTAGAATCTTAATTATTTTGTTTGCAGATGTGTTGAATTTGGTCACAAATTTAGAAGGGCCAGATTTAGCCTGGTTTGCAACTGCTCCAGACCTAGTGTTTTCTCTCTTTACAATATATATTTTGCATGACTCGCGCATAAGAACCCCTCTCTCTTGTAACTTAGCTTTAGAAAAAGTCTCCTCAATGATGGATTGCTTATAACCGTTTGCCAAAATCTATATCTTTCATAAAAACAAGTCCCACTCAAACTGAATTGGACTGCCAGGGACCCCCGCTGTATTAATCCGATGGGCCATTAGTCTGTCTGCAGAAATGTCACAGAAATGTTGCAGCATTACTGGGCGATTGCCCCAGATTTTCCAAGGCAAGTTTTCAGATACTCGTGGCTGCATCTGCGCGCGTGTGCGTGTGTGTGTGTGTGGTGTGGTGTGGTGTGGTGTGTGTGTGTATATATATATATATATATATATATATATATATATAACAATGAAAAGAAAAAGAAAAGCGTCCCAACTCAGCACTCAAGTATACTCAGAACAAATATCAAAGAAAATGATGATTTATTTAACAGCACAAATAATCAAACAAAAAATACAAAAAATATTAAAACAAACCCTGACATCCTCCTGTGATAGAATATGTATCAGACAGGGGAAATCCCCTATGAAGATACTGATGGACCCCTCACTCCTAGTGAATATAAAACCACACAGCAAGCATAGATAACACATGCACCAAATTGCCTAATACATATATTATATACATACACCGTAAATGCAGTTGGTATAATCAAGGCAAACCAGGCACAGTACCAAAAAGAGACTGTTAGTATGGGATCAACAATGGTTAACAGTTCACATCAGTTACCCCCTGATGAAGCGGAGGTGAAACACGTGTTGGGGCGTTTGTTTTTCCCTGACTCCCCTGCAGATGGACCCCTCAATTGGAAGATCTTTACCCTTTGGACATTTTACTATCACAGTGTGGCATGGATGGTCTCATGGACTATGGTAACTGATGTGAACTGTTAACCATTGTTGATCCCATACTAACAGTCTCTTTTTGGTACTGTGCCTGGTTTGCCTTGAGTATACGAACTGCATTTACGGTGTATGTATATAATATATGTATTAGGCAATTTGGTGCATGTGTTATCTATGCTTGCTGTGTGGTTTTATATTCACTAGGGGTGAGGCCGGCCTTGTAGGTTCAAGGGGTTATTGTTAACCCCTTGTTCTACATATATTTTGTGCTTATAGGCTTTTTTTCCCCCTTGCCTTGGGTATTAGGGGTCCATCAGTATCTTCATAGGGGATTTCCCCTGTCTGATACATATTCTATCACAGGAGGATGTCAGGGTTTGTTTTAATATTTTTTGTATTTTACAGTATGATTATTTGTGCTGTTAAATAAATCATAATTTTCTTTGATATTTGTTCTGAGTATACTTGAGTGCTGAGTTGGGACGCTTTTCTTTTTCTTTTCATTGTTATATTACTTCTAGTCCCTAGCACCGTTAGTGGTTATTATATTACTAATTTAAGTACACATTATTTGCTTAGTCTGTTGCAGGCAGTTTGTCTGGTTGTATATATATATATTTATATATATATATATATATACATATATATATATATATACAACCAGACAAACTGCCTGCAACAGACTATATATATATATATATATACAACCAGACAAACTGCCTGCAACAGACTAAGCAAATAATGTGTACTTAAATTAATAATATCATATATTATATAATATATATAATATATATGTATATATATATATATTTATATATATATATATATATATATATATATATATGTATATATGTTTGTGTGTGTGTGTGTGTCTGTGTTAAAAGGCGTGCAACTGAGCGTGGCCAAATGTATACAACAAAAGACAAAAATACCCAATGCTACATCCAATGTGACAAAATACTTCAATGTTAGTATTCTCGTGAGTAAGGGTCATTTGTTAAGCCCTTTGAAGCGCTTAACTAAATGACCCTTACTCATGAGAATACAAACATTGAAATATTTAACTATGTATTTTGTCACATCGGATGTAGCATTGGGTATGTTTGTCTTTTCTTTTACAGTATCATTAAGGTATGAAGTTTTATAGCAGATAGAAATATAGGCAGACTAGATTGGGCCAAGTGGTTCTAATCTGCTGTCAAATGCTATATTTCATGTGTCAGTTTTCAAAAGGGGGAATGATTATAGGAGGAATGAGGAAGGAGTTAGATACACACATTATAATTAGAATGATAAAACGTGTCTAGTTTTGTCATATTGTTTCCCCTTTTTTTGTCAAAAGGTAGCATAAACTCCCTTTATTACATTTTTTCCTTAAATCTGAGGAAGACCTAAGCAAAGTAAAAAGCACACTGCATCTAAGTATACTTTTCCGGAGTTTGGAACACAGCCCCCATGTAAGTAAGTAACTTAGAAATACTTAACAACAAAGACAAAAACATCTGGGACATTTTTTAAAATGCCTTGGGGTATATCGCTCATTGAATGTTATAATAAATAGTAGCACAAACAGGAGTCATAGGAGAAAGTGTATAACATACAGCATTACATCACTCTAAATATTTAACACCAAGGGAGGAGACACCTTTCAGAGGCCAATGTGTTACTTCTCCAATGCACATGGGAAAGTCACAAAGCCCCTTGTATTATTTAATACACCATATTATTAAGTTATTTATGTCTAAAAAAAATAAATTAATACATGTTTATTGCATACATTTATAATTAAGGGACACATAGTTTCTTAAAACACTATCAGTGTAGCAAAAAGTGTTATAGGTGTATAACAGTATTTTGCACTTGTCATCTCAATGTGGGATTTTTATATACCACAGTAGACCATAACAAACCTCGAACAGTAAATATTGAACTTAATTAATTGTGTGGTAGACAAAAGACATACCTATGTAAGTGTAGCCAAGTGCCCCTGGCTATAGCCTTCTACTGGCCTCAACACTATGTCCTGACAGTAACAGACAGTGTTGGGGGTAAACTCCTGTGCAGGGCCTACAGTACTCTGCAGTTGCAGCCTGGATGGGAACTATGTGTCACAGTAGTGCTGCCCGCAGACCAGACCCGTCCCTTTCACTGAGGTGGAACGTAAGATTACACGCACCCGCAGCAGAAGGAGCGTGCCCGGAGTGTGGTGATGCTGTTTATACTTTGACCTGCTGTAAGTAGGCATTTCTATAGAGCCAAGATTTAACTTTATCAACGTTGTGTTGATTTACTGCACCATTATTTTATGTTTCTTCTTTCCTGGTGTGTTCCCGAAACCATCGCTCCCTTCCCACCTTGGATCGAGATACTTTTGAAGGGAATCTGTACAAATTCCTTGGAAGGTTGAGAAATTTTGGGTTCACCTAATTACACAGTGTTTTACACAGTGTTTACTTTACATTTTATATGCACTTATATCACATTGTGGGTGTTTTAGCGCCGTTTCAAATCACTTTGGTTCATTTGATTGCGTGGCCAGGCCAGGAGACTAAAGCTATAGTACTTGCCAGATCCGAAGATTAGAAGTGCCGTAGTGGTTGCCGTAGCCGAGATCAGGGAGCAGAGGTCGAGGTACAAGCCGAGTTCGAGGGATGATAGAAGCAGTGTAGTCAAGGGAAAGCCGTGGTCGAGAGCCAGAGAGAGTCATCAGCCAAGCTGGATCAGAACCTGAGGAACACTGTAACAAGACACGAGTAAAGCACACATCCACCAGAGCCAAGACTATGCAGAGCAAGGTTTGCAGGGCAGGACAGGGGTAATAAAGGTAGGAGACCGAATAGGAGCAGAGGGCAGGACCAGAGTGTGCTGAGGAGCCGTAGCTGATTGGTGCAGGAATTTTGCATACAGCTGATCAGGAAAAGGAAACCGGCGCGAGCTGTGTGGAAGCCGGGGAGCGTGTCTAGAGCCAGAGAGGAGTGAATAAATTATCGCTGGGGACACGCGCTCTGTAAGTGTTCCCGCGCGCGTCACGGCAAGATGGCGGCCGCATGTCCCGGCGCCGGCTGAGAGGGGAGAGTGTTGCAGCGGTGGTACGGGTGAGTGGGGGCTGCAGGGGGGACTGAGCGATTGCGCCGCGACCCGCGGGTCCTCACACTATGTTGCTTTATTCCGGGGCAGGCGTAAACCGGCCGTTAAAGTGTCATACCTGGGGAGGGTACTGACTGGGTCACATGTACAGTATATGGTGTGATGCCTGTAAGTGCCTAGACCTGTCCTGTTATTGTGCAGGCTTACAAGCCCTTCCCCCCGGGTATAAAAGCTGGCACCACCAAATCAAGTGTGGTTCATTATGGGACAATGTGATACCCTTTTCCCTACAAGAGGGGTCAAGGAGATTGGGAGGGGCTCTTGGGGCCTCAAGCCCCTGGGGTCAGCTCCAGGGCTGGAGAACTGTCATGCTGTTATATCATAAACCTGCCGTTGGACCAATTATGGTGTGTGGTTATTTGAGAGGAGTATTGCCTGTGGGGACCATCCTGCTTTTAGCAGGATCTTCATGGGATGGAGGCGCTGCACAGTAAAGAGATGGAGAAAGCCTGCCCTGTTGCTGCTCCCAAACTACAACTGCGGAGACACTCAGACCTCCTGAACCAGCTGGTGAGCTACAGCACGGGGACAATAGCCATGTAGTGGCCGGATCTTCCATGGCAGGGGGGAACAGGTGTTACATAAGTCTTGCAAACAGCTTTTTCTGGTACAAACAGCGCACGGAAATATTTTAATTTGCACTTGTGTGTGCCTATGTACTAACCTGAAATTTCGACACCAAAAATGATAATGTTTGTAAAGTTTTGCTGCACAGAAATGTATTGAGCTTGGTGTATAGATATAAATGGTATGTATTCAAAAATAATGTTTCTGTGCTCCCCAAAAAATGTAGAAAGTGCATCAAAATCTTCATCCAAGTTCAACTTGGTGCAAATTCGAAAAAGTCTGATAATAGTGTTGGTGCAGAATTAAGTTGCTATGCACCAACCCCACAAATTTATTTGACACAGTACAGATGTTCCATTACATAGGCTAACAATATTATTATTTTCACAGTATGGCTATTATAAATAATATTACACAAATAGTATATACTTACGAATGAAGTAAAAAAAAAAAACATAATTAATGTTTTAATTTAAAGTGTATCATTCAGGTATTCAACATGACACAATGCCTCAAAATTAATTTCAAATAAGGAACTGTGTCTCATGTATGAAGCCTTTATACATACAATGCACATTTTAGGAATATTTGTAGTACTTTTTAGCACAAACATGTTGATGTGCAATAAAAATTCATATAGCTGTAACCTTCCCTTCTGAGCATCTAGGGAGATAACATTGGTGTACTTTGTTTGCCTCCTCAGTATGGGTAACCTTGACCCAGGGGCTGGATTCAGGTGACTGGGCGATGAGGTAGCAAGGATTTAAAATAATGGGCACCAGGAACTTTTGTAGTACAACTGTCTTTTATTTGTGTCCCCAGGCACGGGACACGCTCACACGCACAAGACAATGTTGTACTGGTTTTATAACAGACGTACATAAATACGGTGCTTCCATTAGTGCCAGTCTTAACACCCAAATGGAGGTGCATTGTACCTCTTTGCTTTACTTGTGTGGGACCCGAACCCCCTTGTGTTGCTTCGGTATCATCTTCGGTTTTACCCCGGTTACCCATGTCCAATACGGGAGCCCTGGTTGGTCCTTTGCAAGTGACCACAATACCTTTGGCCTGTTTGGGAACTTCCATACAAAATGAGAAGAATATTAATGCAGATCCATGGTTAGAGCCGATCCGCCGACACCCAGGAGGTCTCTTTCCTGAGGTCTTCTGTGGCATGCCGTTTTCATATATTTTAAATATGTTGAACTCTATTAACTTTCTTCTGGGATCCTAACTTAGAGGTGCACTGTTGCTATCTATAATATAATAAACCAGGAGGGCCTGGTCTATGCTATTATTTTATGAACATCCCATCTTCTCTACCCGAGGCTCCTCTCCTCTTGTCCTCCAGGAAGCTGAACTTTCAGACCCTTCCCCCTATCTTTTATATCCCTTCTGACATCAGTCTCCCTAAAGCAAGACAGGGTGGGGTCCAGGACACACTATCTAACAATCAATTCCTCAGCAATTTGGTAACACCATGGGGGGGGGGGGGTTCTATAGGATCGTAGTACATAGGCCCCACCACTCTTTAGTTGCTCTCTTGGAATACAAAATCTTGTCATTGACTGGTTATTTTAATGCATTTAATTTCATGTGCAAGTTTTTTTTTAGTGAAGTGTTGTTGATATAGTGGTACGGGCACTAATCCAAAGTTAATAGTGCTTATTAAATGTTGACATTTTGGTCCCCACTGGTAACTTTCTTAAGTTCCAGTAGGCACCAAAACGTAGACATTTAATTAACACTATTAATTTTGGATAACTGCCTGTACCACTATGTGTGTTCTATTCCTACAGTATGTTAATTTTTTAAACACTAAACCGAGCATTCAAGTTGAGATATCTTTTGTTTCAGTTCCTTCTACACTTGTTTAATCTCAAATTTAGTTGAGAGACGAGTTAACATCTCCCACAAAATCTTACTGAGTAAGCATGATATATGAGAAAAACACCCAGAAATGTGACCAGTAATATTTTGTAATAATGATGTGGTAAAAGGCAAGCTCCATATACTGTAGTGAAACACATGGCACTGGCCCCTAGTGTAAACCAAAGAAACCCTATATTATATATACAGGTAAACCCCGTTATAACGCGACCCGTTATAACGCGAATTGGTTATAACGCGGTTTTCAGGTGGCTCCCGTTTTTTTTGCACACTGCACACACTACACACTCACTGCACACTCTGTTCACTGCGCACACTGCACACACTGCTCACGCTCACTGCACACACTGCTCTCACTGCACACACTGCTCTCACTGCACACACTGCTCTCACTGCACACACTGCTCTCACTGCTCACAGCACACACTGCTCACAGCACACACTGCTCACAGCACACACTGCTCACAGCACACTATACACACTCCCAGCACTCACTTTTTTTTTTGCACACTGCACACACTACACACTCTCACTGCACACACTACACACTCTGTTTACTGTGCACACTGCACACACTGCTCACACGTTCACTGCACACACTGCTCTCACTGCACACACTGCTCTCACTGCACACACTGCTCACACTGCTCACACTGCACACACTGCTCACAGCACACACTGCTCACAGCACACACTGCTCACAGCACACACTGCTCACAGCACACTGCACACACTCCCAGCACTCACTGCACACACTCCCAGCACTCACTGCACACACTCTACACTGCACACACTCTACACTGCACACACTACACTGCACTCCCACTGCACTCCCACACTCCCACTGCATGCACACACTCACACTGCACACTGCACACACTCCCACTGCACACACCAGACACTCCCAGCACTCACTGCACACACACTCACTGCACACACTCTCACTGCACACTGCACACTGCACACAGCTCTCACAGCACTCAGCTCTCACAATACACTCACATGTCAGCAGCCCATCCCCCCTCACATGTCAGCAGCCCCCCCCTCACATGTCAGCAGCCCACCCCCCCCTCACATGTCAGCAGCCTACCCCCCCTCACATGTCAGCAGGCCACCCCTCCCCTCACATGTCAGCAGCCCACCCCCCCCTCACATGTCAGCAGCCCACCCCCCCTCACATGTCAGCAGCCCACCCCCTCACATGTCAGCAGCCCACCCCCCACCAGCCCGTTTTTTACTAAGCCTAAGCCCCGCCCCCTCATGCTCTGACCACTCCTGAAGAAGAAAAAAAAACACAAGGAGGGGAAGGAACTGAGGAGGGAGAGGGAGGGGGCTGGGAGGGAGAGGGAGGGGGCTGGGAGAGAGAGGGAGGGGGCTGGGAGGGAGAGGGAGGGGGCTGGGAGGGAGAGGGAGGGGGATGGGAGAGAGGGAGGGCGATGGGAGGGAGAGAGGGAGGGGGCTGGGAGGAAGAGAGGGAGGGGGCTGGGAGGGAGAGAGGGAGGGGGCTGGGAGGGAGAGAGGGAGGGTGCTGGGAGGGAGAGAGGGAGGGGGCTGGGAGGGAGAGAGGGAGGAGGGATGAATCGCCGCCGTTTTTTTAAACTCTTTTTTTTAAATTTATTTCATTAACTGGCGCCCGGCCAGAGTCATTGCGGGCCCCACAGAGAGGCCAGACGGGCCGCATGTTGTGCAGGCCTCTTCCTTCCCTCCTCACTCCCGCCCTCCCGATCAGGCGCGCGGCGGCCATTTTTTTTTTTTTTAAATAGCGCGACCCCGTTACTAATGCGGTGGTCTCGGGGTGGACCCCGAGGACCGCGCAATAACGGGGTTTACCTGTAATTATAAATAAATGTAACCTAGCACAAGAAAATATATACAAAAATGTCATATGTAAAATAAAGGTTTTGTCAATCACTTCTCTTGGTGATAAATACATATTGTTGTGTTACTGCCAACCTTAATGGCAGGGGTACACAAACTGGGGGTGTGCTGAGAGTACGAGGCCTTTGTAATACACTTACCCAGCTTCAGTCCACACGTCTCCATGGCAACGCAACATCAAATGATGCCACAAGGTCATGTGACGTGACATCACATGACCTTGCGGCGTCATTTGACGCAGGTTGCCATGGAGACACAGCGTCAAATGACGCAGCGGGTCACGTGACGTCACATGACCCTGCTGTGTCATTTTACGCCACATTAGAGGAATGGAGAGGGTGCGACACAGGGGAAGAGCAGGCAGTGGGGGCGCAGCGAAGGAAGTTTGCGCACCCCTGTTCTAGGGCATCAGAGAGATTAATCATTTTCAGGGAACTGTATCATAATATTTTTTTATAATAGGACTTGTACTCATGTATATACAGTATACACAGGCTTACACAAGAATTTTACTTGTGCGTACACATATATACTCATACATGCAAGTCCTCAACATAAATTCATACAAGAATACACTTATGCAAACATATACATATAGCATAGCAACAGAACAAACCGACTCTCCCTGCAGCCGCAGACAGATTGCCATGGTAAATTCCTTCTGGGACACTCGGTCAGTCTTGACCTTGAGGGCTCATCTGTTTTCACCTAGTGTCCAATGAGCCTGTCTACGCCCCGTGATCTTGGAAAAAGTCACTACTACCCCTGCTGTGTTAATCCTATGGGTCGTTAGTCAATGCAGAAATGCCTTAAACTTGCCTCAAACTAGCCCAGCACATACCCTGAATGTTACCCGGCTAGTTTAAAGCAAGCTTTAGGATAGTCGTGGCCTCGTCTGTATATCTTCTGTTCCTTTTCCAGGACCAACTGTAATTATAAATAAGACACATCAATATTGTTGAATATCATTAAACAAGATGACGATTTTTGCTAAATAACACATGCTTCCCTAAATTACATAGCGCAGCAGACAGGTTATCAGCAGTGTCCGTAAATATCCCACACCCATTATACATTATAGGCCGCAATGAATCACAACTAAGTGCAACGGAAAATTCAATAGCAGCAGATTTCTCTACGAATTCACCAAACATGCTGTATTAAATGTAATACAGACTCACAGGGCTTATGTATTAAGCGCTCAAACTGTCTGTTTCTGCATTAAGTTCAGCATAAGAGAGTCATTTAAAATATGCCTCTCTCAGCATTAGCATTCACGTAGAGTACGTTGCTTAGCTTTCGTCCTGCTTGGGTTAGGGACTCCAGGGATCAACGTGGCTACATGGAGCAATGCGATTAGTTAGATGGGGAATTATTTACAGTAGTAATGTTAATGACTTAAAAAAAAAATATCAGTCCCAGCACCAGACTATTTACAATGTAATGTTGATGCCTGAGGCACAGGGAGATTAGGGGATTTGTGCAAAGTAACAATGAGAGCGGACACTGGGTTCACCCACTTCAAAGGCAGTGACATTACTACGGAATTGCTCCTTCAGATGTTAATTACATGTACCATTACATTTGATAGATGATAGATAGATACCTGTAGATAGACAGAGAGATACTTGCACTATGTACAGGAGATAAATAATTAAGCACATGCGTTAGAGGGTAACATGAGAATGAGGTATTATATGATAGATTATCCTTGAGAGATAACCTCCAACATAGAAGGACGAGTATAATTCAGGTTTTATGTCTTTTATTTTCTATAATTCCATCACTTACATAGCATATCTACACATTGCTGTTTAGCTGGGAAGCAGTCTGATGAATATAACTGCAGTTACATCAGGGATAGCCAAATCCAGTCCTCAAAAGCTACCAACAGGTCAGGTTTTCAGGATATCCCTGCTTCAGCACAGGTAGTGCAGTCTTCGAATGAGCCACTGATTGAGCCGCCTCTGCTGAAGCAGGGATATCCTGAAACCTGACCTGTTGGTGGCTCTTGGAGTTGGCTACCCACGAGATAGATGTTAGATGGATCATATAGTATGCTCTCGGTAGTAGTCAGCTTATTTTTTTTAAGCATTTGGATTTGCATTCTGCATCCCTGCACTTTTGATAAGCAGCTGTTGAAATGTCTTAATAAAAGTAAAGAAGAACTTTGCTACTGTGCTTGATTTAGAGACATTCTAGACATGATAAATAATAGTACAGATCTCTTTGGACTTCACTTTAGAAAGAGTATTGACTATTTGCACTCTAGATATAGAAAGGAAGAGATTCTTTATACAACAGATACTAAAGATGGGCAAGTTTGCGAATGGAAATCGAATCTTCCTGAACTTCAAAGCAACAAAAATGTCCGCCCATAACAGATACATTTCCTTTAAACCCAAATGTTGAACTGTTCATTTGTAAATAAGAAATAGTGGTACTCTGGGATTATAAATAATACATGCTCCAATATCCTAAAGCCATGTAGGCTAGAAACGTCGTCATTTTTATTGTTATAGTATTGGATGCATTCAATGTATACCTTTTATACTTTTGGCGAGTGCTGTGGATTTTTGGATATTGTATTATTTTGTGGACTGGTTTGATATTCCCGGTTCATCCACTGGCACCCCCGGCAGTAAGTAGTTTGATTCTTTTTTCAATTAGACTGTAAGCTCCTTGGAGCAGGGCCTCCTCTTCCTTAATTTTACTTTTATGTCTGAAGCACTTATTCCCATGATCTGTTATTTATATTATCTGTTATTTATTTGATTACCACGTGTATTACTACTGTGAAGCGCTATGTACATTAATGGCGCTATATAAATAAAGACATACAATACCATTTTTTGGAGTGCCCCATATCTAAATCCCCTTATTGTAGTAACTAAGGGCCTCATGCACTTAGCGCCGAAAAGCTTTTTATCGCCACAAAAAGCCTTTGCGATTCAGTAAGCGCTGATAATTAGCCAAAATCGGCATTTTTTCTTCCCGATAAAAAATTATCGGCATCCGGCTGCCGATAAGCCACTTTTCGGCACCGTTCGCCACTTTTTAAAATCGGCTGTATTCTAGTAGCCCCGATCATGTTATCGGTGCTTATCGGTGCTGATCGGCACTCTCGAAAAGACATTTAAAGGCCACTTCATTATCTTAGCTGCTATCCTCTATGGTAATGAAGCAGCATTAATGTATTTTAATAATATTGTGCGGAAGCAGGGGGTCCCCTGAGGTGAACCACATTGATGTGTGGCTCAGGGACCCCCTGCTTCCCGAGTTACAGGCCCCGGTTTGGGGCATCGGTTCCAGTATCACCGCCATCTTTATAGCGTCCAAGACGCGACGTGGGCTCTATAAAGATGGCGGCGACACTGGCACCCAATGCCCCTTACCGGGGCCTGTAACTCTGGAAACAGGGGGTCCCTGAGCCAAAAATCAATGCGGTTCAGCTCAGGGGACCCCCTGCTCCCGCACAATATTATTAAAAATACATTAAGGCTGCTTAATTACCATAGCGGATAGCCGCTAAGGTAAGGAATGATTGTTTATTGATATGTGTGTTTTACTCAGTGTAGATGTGCAGAGGGTCTCCGGAGCTGAACCACTTTGGTTTTAGGTCCGGGGACCCACTGCTTCCCAAGATACAGGCCCCTTTAGGGGGTGCCGGTATCCCTCTGATTTGTTTACATTCCGCGGTCACGTGATCGGGACATTTAAATGCAGAGGGATACCGGCACCTCATAAAGGGGCCTGTATCTCGGGAAGCAGGGGGTCCCCGGAACTGAAACCAATGCGGTTCAGCTCCGGAGACCCCCTGCACATGTACACTATGAATAAAAGTTGATTTGATATGTTTGTATTTTGCCGATGTTTGCGCAGAGAGAGCGGCGGGTCTCTCTCTGCTGCAAACACATATCGGCAGAAACGGCCTATCGCCAGGCTATCGGGAGCCAGGCTCTTTTATCATCGGCTCATCGGCGTTTTGCTATCGCAGTGATTCGGCATGGATTCGGCCCTTACTGAATACTGTGAGGGCAAATCGCCAAAATCATGCCGATAGGGAGCACTTGGCGATTGCATTTATTCGGCGCTTAGTGCATGAGGCCCTAAGTACTGCTACAATTACACTTTGGTCTTGGAAATGACAATTGACTGATAACTACAGTATAACTTGTTAGTCCTTCAGGCCCTGTTACTCATAGTTACTATTTTGTCTCACTCTCCTCCTGTGTTACACTCCCCTGTGTTTTACTTTGTCTATATTACAAAGCTCTGTATACATGGTTGCAGCCCATGTTTGAAGTAGCCAAGTTTAAAGTAGCATGCAGAGCTGGTGTTTAAAAGGGAGTCCAAAAGGAGTGGACAAGAGGACAACACCTACTGGCCCTGATTCCTGAATTTGATCTACGCTGGAAAGAAGGATATTATCTATCCCAGAGTGCACATCTCAGCACTTTACTATTGCTGTGATGCCGCCTTTACTATTTATATTTGCTATGGCCTCACTTCTTTTCAAATTATGCACTTCTTTCTACCAGCTTAATGTCTCCAACTCTATTCATATATCTCCACCTCTCCTTTCTTTGCCATTTCTCAGTTCACATGAACTCCTTTCTTACCTGCACCCTCTGTCACTACACAGCTATACCACCTGCACTAAAACACACCTCTACAAATCATCCTCAAAAATTCTCTTTCTACCCATGCTTCTCCTCCTCCTTGCTTCTGGGGACATCTCTCCCAATCCTGATCCCTGCCTTATTTCTTCATGCTCTTGTCCTCGCCTGCCAAATGCAACTTCTACTCCTTCTGGTGTCAACCACTCCAACCTCATACCAATCCCTTGACACCCTCCGTCCTCTCTCCCTTTCTCCTGTGCCCTTTGGAATGCTCGCTCCCTTTCTAACAAGTTCCTCTCTGTGCATGACATCTTTCTCTCTTGCTCCTATTTGCTATAACTGAGACCTGGCTCACTAAGTCTGATTCTGCTCTGGAAGCTGCCCTCTCTTAGGCTAAGGCCCCACTGCCTCAGACCACGCGCCCGCACTGCAGACAGCCGGTGCGTGGAGAGGCACTTGACCGCTATCTGCGGTCTGTAGGGAGCGAAGCTGGAGGGGGGGGCATCGCCAAGATGGGTCGGGGGGGCACGGCCATGACAGGGGCTAATGTCACTCTCCAGGCTGTGTGTTCCCCGCAGATGTCACAGCCCCCCCTCCCGACCCCCCCTCAGTCTCGGGGAGAGACAGTGAGAGGATCTGTGCCCTGTCACCCCCTCAGCAAACATGGGGAGAGGGTAGCCGCCTCCCTCCCTCCCTCCCCGTAGCCGCCTCCCTTCCCTCCTCATTGACTGACTGCTGATCACCAGAAGCTTGCAGCATCAGCCGGCTGACACATCACAGCACGCAGCCAGCCACGTCTGAAGGAGCCGGCAGGGACCTCCAGACTTGAGGAAAGGAGCTGGTGGCCCGCGGCCACAGCAGGACCAAAGCCTTATGGTGACCTTTCTTTCTTCCACACTCCGTGCCCTGATGGCATGGATGAAGGTGTGGGGCTCCTCCTCTCCTCTCTCTACCATTACCGAACCCTTCCTATTCCTCCCTCTCTTGCTTTTCCCTCCTTTGAAGCTCACGCTGTCCAGATCTTCTCTCCTGTCCCGGTCCACATGGCGGTTATCTATTGCCCACCTAGCTCTTCTCATCCCCCTTCTGCCTTTCTCTCTCACCTTGAATCCTGGCTCTCTTTCTTTATCTCCTCAGACTCCCCTGTTCTGCTCCTTGAGGACTTCAACTGCCACATTGATGACCCCTCTCTCCCTTGGGCTTCCCGCTTTCTCTCTTTAACCTCTTCTTTTGGCCTTCAACAGTGGACTGCAGCCAGCACCCACAAGGATGGCCACTACCTAGACCTGGTTTTCACTAAAAACTTTTCTCTCTCTGAATTCTCCATTTCCCTCTTTCCTCTCTCTGACCATCACCTCATCTCATTTTCTCTCTCACTTCTCCCCTTCTACAGTTACCCCTAATTTCTGCAGAAACCAGCGCTCTATTAATCTACCAGCCTTTGATTCCACTTTACGCTCCTCCCTCTCCTCTCTCAGCTCTGCTACAGACCCCGACAACCTGGTCAGGAACTACAACTCTGTCTTGTCCTCCTCTCTTGATCTACATGCCCCGCTTTCTCTCTGCCATCCTCGCCCTTCTAACCCTAGACCCTGGCTAAATTCCCACACACGCATGCTGCGTTCCTCCACTCGTTCCTCTGAACGCCTCTGGAGGAAGTCTCACACTCCCGCAGACTTCCTTCACTACAAATTTTTGCTATCCCGTTTCAACTGTGCCCTCTCTCAGGCTAAACAAACCTACTTTTCTTCACTAATCAACACACACAAGTCTAACCCCACCAATTCTTCTCTGTCTTTGACTCTCTACTTAAACCACCCCAGCTGCATCTTCTTCTTCCTCCATCTCACCTCAGGACTTTGCTGACTATTTTAAGTAAAAGGTGTTGCCAGCTTCCACCAGGAGGAGTAAGCGCTGGACGGATGGGAAAACACACAAACACACCCCTCCCTCCCCCCCCCCCCCCCATCTGCATTGGGAACCAAAAGTACCTGGAGCTACAAATATCGCAATTTAGCAACTGCCGCTTTAACTGTACAATGTGTAAGAAGTGAACTTCAGCCCTTTCAGAGATAGCTGGGCTCTCTAACATTGCTATACAGGTTCCCACCCCAGTAATTGAAGCATTCAAATGTGTGTGGGTAATCGAAGGGTTCCCGCTCCGCACGTTGCTGCCCGGGTTGCCACCCCCCCCACCCCAGTGATGCGCGTACACGACCTCCCCCCTTCGGCTGGGACGTCCGCATCTGAATCATCTTGCTGCACTCCCCCATCCCTCCCCTGATGCGCTGAACACCGCCCGCCCGAGTGATGCGCCCCTCCACAGTGTGTCCCACACCTCCGCCGGAGAGGGGGGATCTGAATAATCATGCTGCGCTTCCCCCCCCCCCTCCAGTAATGCGCTTAACACAGCCCACCAGAGTTATTCCCCCCCCCCAGTAAGCCGCCGAGTACCCCCGTGTCCCCGTACCTCCGGGGGGGCTGGCTGCAGCAGAACACACAGCTGTGTCCGCAGCTTCACTGGGGGGAGAGAGTGGGGGCTGCTCCGGCCGTGTACCTCCGCAGGGGCGGGGCTGCTCAGAAGACTCAGACAGAGCTCCCGTTTCCGCAGCTTCGCCGAGGAAGTCAGGAGAAAGGGGGGGCAGGACACAGAGAGAGACATACACACCACACACAGAGAGAGCGAGACACACACACACTGACTCACACAGACTCACACTGACACACTGACTGACACACACACTGACTGACTGACACACACACACATCTGACTGACACACACACGCACTGACACACACAACCCCTCCGTGATGCGCTGAACACCGCCCCCCGAGTGATGCGCCCCCGCCAGTGAGCCAGCGCGCACTCCCCACCCCCTGTGTCCCTGTACCTCTGCCGGGGGGCTGGCTGCAGCTGGACACACACATCCGTGTCCGCAGCTCTGACAGGGGTTCTGGGGAGTCAGGAGAGAGGGGGGGCAGGACAAAGAGAGATATACATACACACACCACACTCAGAAAGATAGACATGCGCACAAACACACACACACACACACACACTGACTGAGACACACACAAGGAATTCAGTTACTATAAATATAGAAGTGCAAATAGCTAAAATGCGTTCTATGTCAAATTTCTTTGTGTTTTGGTACTGAAATTGTGTTTTGATTTTTAATTATAAGCATAACCATCACAAATACAATTCCTGTGACAAAAGACAAAGAAGTTTCACTTACAATGCACGTGCTTGGCACACACACACTTTTTTTCCGTTGTCTCAGAAGAGGATGTGTCACTGCTGATCGCCTCTTCTCCCTCTACCACTTTCCCTCTTGACCCCATTCCCTCCCATCTCCCAAAACCTCTTTCTTCTACTATTATCCCTAAACTCACCCATTTTTATCTCCTCCCTCTACTCTGGTACCTATCCCACCTCCTTCAAACATGCAACAGTTATACCATTACTCAAAAACTGCAGCTTGATCCTACCTGTCTCTAACTTTTGACCTGTCTCCCTCCTGTCTTTTGCCTCTAAACTCCTTGAACATCTTGTATTCTCTCGCCTGCTCCACTTTCTCAATACCAATTCTCTCCTAGACCCTCTACAATCTGGCGTCTGCACTGCTAACTCGGCTGAAACAGCCCTCACTAAAATAACTGACGACCTCCATGCTGCTAAAGACAGAGGTCATTACACTCTGCTCATATTACTCGACCTCTCTGCAGCATTTGACACCGTGGACCACCTTCTTCTCCTCCACATTCTCCATACTCTAGGTATTCGTAAAAAAGCTCTATCCTGGATTTCCTCTTACCTCTCTCGTCATACTTTCAGTGTCTCTTCTGCTAACACCTCCTCCTCTATCAATCTCTCTGTGGGGGTACCCCATGGCTCTGTCCTTGGACCTCTTCTCTTTTCTCTGTACACAATTTCTCTAGGTGACCTAACACATCTCTTGGGTTTAAATATCACCTCAATGCTGATGACACAAAAAATGTACTTTTCAACTCCTGACTTACACCTGCTGTACAGACCAAAGTTTCTGAATATCATCCTAGATGCTGCGATATCATCCTGCATGGCCCTCCACCACTTAAACTTAACATGGCAAAACCAAAGCTCCTCATACTTCCTCCCAAACCTGGCCCTACTACCTCCTTCCACGTTACTGTTGGAAGTACTATAATTCACCTAGTAGCCCAAGCACGCTGCCTAGGGGTCACACTCGACTCCTCTCTCACATTCAAAACGGATCTAAAACATGTTTCTTTTTCCTCCGCAATATTACAAAGATACACCCTTTCCTCGGTTGCTTGACTGCTAAAACTCTGACACAGGCTCTCATTCTCTCCCGTCTTGATTACTGTAACCTCCTGCTGTCCGGCCTTCCTGCCTCTCACCTGTCTCCCTTACAATCTATCCTAAACGCTGCTGCCAAAATCACTCTACTCTTTCCTAAATCTGTCTCAGCATCTCCCCTGCTGAAATCACTCTCCTGGCTTCCTATCAAATGACGCATCTCGCACGCAATTCTCCTCCTCACTTTTAAAGCTTTACACTCTTCTGCCCTCCTTACATCTTAGTCCTAATTTATCTCTATGCACCATCCCGACTCTTGCGTTCTGCTCAAGGATGTCTTCTCTCTACCTCCTTTGTATCTAAAGCCCTCTCCCGCCTTAAACTTTTCTCACTGACTGCCCCACACCTCTGGAATGCCCTTCCCCTCAATACTCGACCAGCATCTTCTCTTTCCACCTTTAAGACCCACCTTAAGACACACTTGCTTAAAGAAGCATGAGAAGCACCGAGGCTAAAACTATACACATGATACATAAAGCTTGGCCCCCTGCAGACGCACTTACCAGAATTCCCTCCTACTGTCTCTGTGCGTTCTTCCTACCTACCAATTAGATTGTAAGCTCTTCGGAGCAGGGACTCCTCTTCAGAAATTTTACTTTTATATCTGAAGCACTTATTCCCATTATCTGTTATTTGTATTATTTGTTATTTACAGTATATGATTGTCACATGTATTATCACTGTGAAGCACTATGTACATTAATGGCCCTATATCAATAAAGACATACATATATACATGGTTTGTTGTATATGAAAATGAAATACCAACTATATAATTAGCAAGATATTGCCTGGTTCCAGTTCATGGTCAACTTAACATTGAATTAGAATTCATTTAAAAAAGAAATCTTCCAGGCTAATGATGTCTGGTTGTGTCCTATAGGAATCTGAAATTCAAACCATTTGGGGTTTTCACACCATAGTCAGCATAAAACCTAAAGAGGGCAGTCCAACGTAACAGATATGCCTGCGTGCCTGAGCAGATCAACATGTGTCTTAGTGCAAATCTAGTAGCCTACATCAGAATATGAAACAGAAGCCAAAGCTCGCACTCCTCATCTGTCATTGCTCTGAAGATAGCTGAGGCAGCCATATTTAATCAGCAACAAAACCTCCTTCTGGGTGATGTTTGTACCCTCTTGTAATATTTTATTCTAAGCCTTTTCCCAGACCGTGCTATTGATTCGTGTCATTATTCTCCTGGCAGAACCCAGTGCTTGTGCAATCTGATATCTAATTGCTGTTCATTTTTTATGTGCATAACTTTAGGGGGAAACTATAAGGTGACAGTTTGGCACTTTACTAAATGCTGTAGGTTTGAAGCACAGGGAAGAGGTATGAAAACAGGTTTATTTTAAAGTTCTTGTAATATTAAGGTCAAATGTGAGGTTTAGTATCGTTCTGTTGACCTTTTATTAATCTGGTTTTCTGAATTTACATAGTGAATCAAAATGACAAGAAATTCACTACATGGGAAAGAATAGGGGCTTTAGTATTGCCCTATTGTGAACCTGAGTTGCTTCTGTATGTGGTACAAGGGAAGACTTTAATTTTGTCCTTTTACTTTAATACTCCAAATGTTTCTTTATTTCTGTTTGATCAGTTTTTAACGTTTGTCTAGTATTAAAAAAAATATATTTTGTGGCTATGTCCATAATTCTTTTTCCTCTACACCAAAAAACTGAGGTGGTATCTTATGGTGATGTTTCTGACATATTGTCTGCATCAAATGTAATTGATGAAGGAGAGATGGAGCACCTTGAGAAAGAGCGGAAGCTCAAAACGCGTTGGTGGGGGCCATAGGGCTCGTTTTTTGTATCCATGCTCTGATCCATTAAAACGGCTTTTATTTTGGGACCCACTCTCTAGTAGTTGTTTTTTACAGTAGTGCTCCATCTCTCCTTCATCAACTCTATTGGACCCTGTGGAGTACCGGAAGCACACACCTGTGGAGGTATTTCTCACCTGAGATCAACCAACAGTGAGTTAATCTACTCATTTATACACCCCAGTTATCCACATCGATGTATTTAGGCTGGACACTAGCAAGTGTGAGTTCTCACTAATCAAGAGGTGGAACTCTATCCGGTTTATCGGTTTATAGTGGGTCTGGTGTATTTATCATTTCATGGTTGGTCACATCATTTGGTGGGATAGTTCAAGGATACAGTTTACAGCATTTATGCCATTATGAGCCTATGTAGCCTTTGTGATCTATGTTGAGCACCATACAGCGTTTTGTTTTCTTGCATCAAATGTAAGAAATGTCACTAACAATGTTCTTATGTTCTGCATACATGCGCGCAAAGATAAACAACAAACATTTCTTGGTGCCATGACATATTTTTTGTAACTATTTAGCTGTCACAGAAATGTACGATATTTCAGACATAGTACATACCTTACTATCTGTAAATATTGAAATGTTTGTATAATTGTTGCAACGGTAAAAAAAAAAGAAAATTGTGTTTCCGTTGTAGACAAAAATGATAAGAAATTAGACTTGGAGTTAAGTTTGGTCAGTTTTCTTTGTGCTTTTTTATATTTTCTTTTTCATGTGAATGGAGAAAACATACGAGTGAAGGTTATTTGTCAAAGAGCAGGTCAAAAAAAATGTTTTACCTAAATATTGGAGAAATTAATCTACTGTATGTTTCGCCAGTAGTTTCCAACATAGGGCCTCATTCAGAGAGGGTTGATAAAAATTATCGGCAGGTGTTTTTTTGGGTGTTGCTATCACGGTATTCAGAAAGGCTCGATTACCAGTGATAGCAAAATTCCCAAAACGGGCGAGTTGCTGCCAGCAAGAGCATCGAGCCTCTGAAAAGGCCTAAACCGGCGATTCATTTCTGCTGCAGAGAGAGTGACTCTGAGAGAGCCGCCTCTCCCAGCTGAAATGTCGCGGGAAAATTATTTATTTAAATATACATTTCTTTCATAGTGTATATGTGCAGAGGGTCTCCGAGCTGAACCGCGTTGGTTTCAGGTCCGGGGACCCCCTGCTGCCCGAGATACAGGCACCTTTATGGGGTGCCGGTATCTCCTATGCAAGGAAATGTCCCGGTCACGTGACGCGGGACATTTCAATGCAGAGGGATACCGGCACCCCATAAAGGTGCCTGTATCTCGGGAAGCAGGGGGTCCCCGGACATGAAATCAACGCGGTTCAGCTCCGGAGACCCCCTGCACATCTACACTATGAAATAAATGTATATTAATGTAGCCATGCATGTAAAATGGTCTGCAGTTGTCTCCCCTGCTGGCAGTAAACCTGGTAAGTTACAGGGATGCCAGCAGTAATCATGGAGGTTTGCCCTCACACCCTGGTGAGGTGCCCTATGTATGGGTGGGAGTGTCTACATGCTCTGAGTCCACAGTTAGTGACATCAGAGCTGTGACAGTTCCTGAAGTATATAAGGCACAGCACTGCCCAAAGTTAGGTTGTTGCTGAGTGGTTGGAGTGCGTTGGGAAGGAAGGATCCACTAGTGCAGTAACTAGTGGTCCATTTCTACATCAGACTTAATAAGAGCCACACTGTGTCCAGGGACCTGGCACAGGGGTGATCTCCCTCCGGGGAGAGGGGATTCCACTCCATTGGGAGGGCGTACCTATCAAAGGGACAGCAAATCAATATGTGCAGCTGAGACAGCTGGCTGTGAAGGGCAGCTTGCCCATACGAGATCAATAAAGATGCCCTGTTCAAAGATACCCCCGCTGTGTGAGTGTGAAGTTACTCTCCGGTGGACGGCACCATCAAGAAGGAGTTCTTCATCAGGACCATCTCCCTGCAGACGCATAGATCCTGATGAGGTGGAGGCGCTGCACGTGATATAGGTAGGACTCGCACACACTACCTCAGCTGCCTGTCTGGATTGACAATCCCTGAATACCATCATGCGGGAGACTCAGGAGTCCTGTTGCCTACAGGTGCACCACCAGACACGACCATGTAATGGGGGCAGGTTAGACCACACGGGCCAATATGAGATTGGGTGGGTCATACGAAGGGAATACCCGTTACATTAATAAATATTGTAATAAACGTCAATACACCCTCCCCCCCCCCCTCCGCCCAAACCCATACAGTACAGTAATGGGCAAAATAACTATTATCCAGATTTGGATAATAGATTATTTGCCCATTATTAAACACTGCATTAGCATACAAAAATAAAGTAAATAAATACAGTTATACTTACCATAACAGCAGGTCCCTCTGTCCTCCGTAGCAAGAAAGCATATACAGTATACAGTACATAATAAAGACATTCTAATGGCCCCTAACCCCTTAATCACCTTAGTGGTTACTAACCGCTATAATCATTAAGGGGTTAACACACCCTGCCCCGATACAAACCCGGGAGGCCTAAGCACCCACTCCTGACTGACTATACCCACACTGTACCCATTGAGTAGTATAGTGGTACATCATACCCATATATTAATAACATGGGCATGATAAGCCTCTATAGCACTCAATGGGCACCCTAATTACAATACATTAATACACAAGACACACAATAATAAAACATAACTAAACTCCAAAAAATCACACTTCACTAAATAAAAACAGTAGCCAGCAAATCCAATCAATACAAGTAATAACAACATCAACAAATAATTAATTAAACCATTAACCAATCAAATAAATTAATTCCTAAACCAACTCAAAATGAATAGTAACACTAACCACTCTAAACAATTAATTACTACAACATTAATGAATTTAAACAGTAAAATAGAAAGAAAGAAATTCTAACAATATCTGAACTAACCATAAAACACATTAGCTAACATTATATAACATTAACTACAAACAAACACCAATCGCAAACCTTTTATTAGCATTAAGCATGAAAAAACAAACAATCACATCCACATAATAAACTGAAATGAAAAATAGCAACACCAATACCAAGCGAGATATGCCCCCCAAATATTGTCATAATAATGTATTAATCTGTACCCTAAAGTGGTACAGATTAATATATTATCAGTCAATATGCCTCCCCCAAAAAATCAAAAAACACATCCAAAGAATAAACCTGTAAAAAGAGACATTTACAAACATTCAATATATTACTTACCATTAGAAGCGATGGCCCTCCGACTCCCGGGGTAACAGGAAGCTCACGTACCTTGAAGGCCTCCAACAGCATCCGATGCCATTCGCCATGAAGATCCAGATCAGCTACCCAAATCTTCTTTTTTCTTTCTTTAATCACCTTCTATTTTCATCTGTCACCATTTCTTGATCTTCTTTATCTTCTATCTTCTTGTTGTAATCCAAAAAGCCCCATGGTAGATCCCAACCGATGTTGTCTCGTCGTCTTCTTGGGCTCAAATGAGGCGTCACGTCCTTAAATAGGGCTTGTGACGTCACATTTAGCCTCAAAATGGTTAACAGCCACCTGATTGGCTGTTAAAACCATGTTCCGACTTTCATTTTTTTTTTTTTGACATGACGTCACTTAAATAGAATGATGCCAGCAAATCAGAATGGCTGTGCTTCATTTGCCTTTAAGATGACGTTACGAAGCCGGCGTCACATGGTATTTAAGCCAATCAGATCGTGGGAACCAATTCCACACTCTGATTGGCTGAAATATCTTGTGACACCGGCCATCTTGGATTTAATGACGTCATCTTAAAGGCAAATTAAGCACAGCCATTCTGATTGGCTGGCATCATTCCCTTTAACATGACGTCACCAAATCCAAGATGGCCATTGTGTCACAAGGTATTTCAATACTCAATGGGTAAAGGGTGGGTATAGTCAGTCCGAGGTGGGTGCTTAGGATTCACGGATGGGTGAAGGGGGTATTAGCCCTAAGGATGGGTGTCTAGACCTTGCGGGTGGGTAGCGGTTGGGTTAACCCTTTTATTACCTTAGCGGTATTAACCGCTAAGGTAATGAAGGGGTTAAATCCCCCGCAACCCCCCGCAAGGCCTAAACAGCCACTAAGGGCCACATTTCCCTCTTCACCCACCCTCGCTAGCCACAGTAAGCCTGGCATTGGTGTTTAACCCCTTCATTGCCTTAGCGGTTAGCTGCTAAGGTAATGAAGTTGCTGTAAATGCATTTTTTCCTGCATTGGATGCATGCCGGGGGGCTCCGGAGCTGCTATTAATGGCTATCAGCTCCGGAGACCCCCGGCATCAATCCGAGGCAGGAAAAGGGCCTGATTTGTTCTAAGTCCCGACACATCGCAGCTCATCGAGGCATCTCCCCACCAATTTACCTACATTTTGAGGTGAATTGGATTTGGGGAGAAGATCGCCTTTTAGGGCTGCGATAGGCCACGACAGCCGACTCGCGGGTATCTGAATCGCGCGAGTTTATGATCCTCCCGAAAATGGTCGATAAGCGGCTTATCGCCGCTCAATTGGCGATTTTCTTTTGATCATAAAATTTTGCGTCGATACAGGCCGTTATCGAGCACTTATCGAGGCTTTCTGAATACGAGTAGCCATTTTGGTCGATAAGTGCTCGATAAGGGCCTTATTGAGGCTTTCTGAATGAGGCCCATAGTGTAAGAAAGAGATTCATGGCGACATTTCATATATTGGCGACTTTTTCTTCAGGCACAAATGTCCAAAATCTCCCAGTGACCAAGTAATAAAGCAAGAGGATAACCTATTATTGCTCCTAAAATTATAATTACAAAATATATCCACTAGCTTTTCTTTTCTTTCAATTTATGTTTCAGTCCCACTAAATCAGGTCAGTGAGAGATTTTGGGAGTGTTAATAACAGAAAATGAGAGGAAATGCTTTGCCCAACATTATAGTGCAGGGGTGGGCAACTCCAGTCATCAAGGGCAATCAACAGGTCAGGTTTTCAGGATAGTCCTGCTTCAGCACAGGTGGCTCAACCACTGATTGAGCCACCTGTGCTGAAGCAGGGATATCCTATAAACCTGACCTGCTGGTAGCCCTTGAGGACTGGAGTAGCCCATCCCTGTTGTAATGTATTAAAAGATTGCATTACGCTGGGCAATAGGAAACTGCAATGCCATCAGTCTGGGCTTCCTACGTGATGAGGGGATTTAAATATGTGGTAGTACAGGTGCTACTTTTCCAGGTTTATATCTTGGTAGCCAGAGGGAGCTGAAGTGTAGGTGATTTAGCTTAAAGCAGCAATACGGATTAACGTTAAGAAAAAATAAATATATATTTATTTATTACAGGTTTGAAGCAGGGGGTCTCCGCAGCTGAACCGTGTTAGGCCCGTAATATTGTGGGTGCGCTTGCTCCGACATGCGCGCAGCACTTATAATTGGCTGTGGTTAGCCAGCCGTTCTATGCTAGGGCCGTGCAAACAGTAGTGACCGTGGAGCCGGCCGATCGGGGGGGAACACTCAGAAAAGAATCTATTCGCGCCGCTACCGCTCAGAGTGAGACTGCAATGTATGTATGTGTGTATGTGTACAGTATGTATGTATGTGTATGTAACGGGTATTCCACCCCACCCAATCGCATCTATAGTGTGGGTGAGTAGAACATGCGGTGTTACCGGTGTGGTGCATATACCTGCGGGCTCACAGGAGGTCTGAGCCTCCGCTGATGAGAGCCTGGGGTGAATCCTCTGGAACGGATCTTCTTTCAGCGCCTCCACCTATGTAGATTCTAGGGAAGTGTAGAATGACCCTACATAGGAACCCACTCAGAAACCACATACACCAGTATTAGGGATAACAGGTTTACTGAATGAACAAACACTTTACTAACACACATATAAGACATTACACAACATCATAACCTTATGCATTAACCATATCACCTTCTGCCCAATGTCTGGTGTTCGCACCCAGTGTCCGGTAATCCCCACCCAATGTCCCGTACTCCTACGGAGATCGTGGGTGACTGCGCAGTCACTATGAACTAATAGGCCTGTTGGTGCACATATAATACAGAGGTACCTTCCGAGCACTCCGATGCTCGGGCCTGCAACACTCTTCTCAAAGGGTCAGACGTGCGATGCATCCGTCTGATCCTATCCAGGTACTTCTCCAGGAACCCCAACGAGGGTCCCAACGCTTCACGGGAACACAACCGAATCACGGCAACACCAACCGCATCACGGGAACAGCAACTGCCGCTATCCCTGTCTATCCCTAACTAACCCTAAAGTGACAGGAACCCTAACCTAGGGCCTGTCCCTGATGAACCGCAACCTGGGGTGTCTTGGGGAAAATCTCCTAGGGCCTGTGGAGTAATACCCTGCCCCACTCCCCTAGCTACCCAAGTCCCTAATCCTCCCTAACATCTAGCTACTCGCTATTTCTAACAGCCTGCAGCAGACACACAGCTCTCACCGTCAGCCTGCAGACATTCACACACGCTGTACACACTGCGCCCAGCACATGCAACGACACACACACCGCTGGCAATCGTACACAGCCACCTGGATAGCCGCAGCAAATCCACTGCACACACTCTGTGCCTATTTGCCAGTGCGCACAGCACTACCCGCTGTGGCACTGCCAAACCTGCACCTCTCACACCTAAGGGTGACCTCCCTATCTGGGGCCTCCCTAAGTACTTACCCACTAAACTAGTGGGGAGTTGGGGCCTACCTGGAGTGTGGGTACCTATCTGGATGCAGGAGCTGCACTCACTCCCCGCACCCTTCCTTCCCCTTCAGCTCCGCTGCTCCAACTGACAAATGTGCTGCAGCCCAAACAATGAATCTCTTTTCCTGCCTGGCCTTCCTAAGCCCTATTGGCTCCCTGGTGTCACGTGGGGCATACAGAGGCTCATGGGATATGTAGTCCCAGCTCAGAGCCTTCCCTGGTAGGCTAGGGGTTCGCGGGCTTTTCCTACCCTGCACTGCGCTTGCGCAAGCTTTCCCGGGCTGTCTCAACCTTCCCTGAGCTGTCCCTATGCTCGCACGACTTTGCCCTGTCTCTGGGGCTCTTCCTGCGCCTACGCATCCCTGCGCATGCGCAACCCGCATCCCAATGGCGGCGCCCTGCTTCACCGGCCGCCGGGACCTTAGAGACGCGATCGCGGCCTTAGCAACGGCCCGATCGCGTCCCCGGCAACCAGCCTGCTCGCGGAGATAGCAACCTACTCCCTGCTCTGGCCCCCACCTTTGGAAGCAGCCGTCGGGTCCGTCGCTGGCTCCGGCAGCACCCGCGACCCTGCTGCATAAGAGAGGGGGGTCTCAAGGAGCTGCTGGAGACCAGGGTTACATGTATATACTGTATATATGTGTGTGTGTGTGTATGTGTGTATATACTGTATATATATATGTGTGTTATGTGTGTGTGTGTGTGTGTGTATGTGTGTATATACTGTATATATATATGTGTGTGTGTGTGTGTATGTGTGTATATACTGCATATATTTGTGTGTGTGTATGTGTGTATATACTGCATATATTTGTGTGTGTGTGTGTGTGTATGTGTGTATATACTGCATATATTTGTGTGTGTGTGTGTGTGTGTGTGTGTGTGTGTATATATATATATATACATATCTCAAAGTTGCACATGTTATGTTAATAAATAACTTATATAATAAATTATTAATTTTCAAACAATCTATACACACACATATATACATATACACATACACACAAACACATATATACACACATATATACACAAACACACACCTGTGTGCATCGCTCAAAGCACAGACCTGTACACATATAGTGTGCGTCACGTGGATGAGCGTTCACACGTGCGCGCGCCAACTATAAAACAAGCCTTGCTTTCAGCTCCAGGGACCCCCTGCTTCCAGAGATACTTATCTCTGAAGGAGGGTGCCGTGTCTCTGCAGAGTTTAAAGGTCCAGGTCATGCAAGCCAAGAGGAAGCCACACCACATGACGTCACTGCTTCCTATTGGCCGCTATTAGATTAGACACACCATTTATCTGTCAGCAGGGATACTGGCACCACTATGGAGGTAAATATCTCTGGGAGCAGGGTGTCAGGAATCGGCGTTCTCCTCGCTTCCCACACAAAGCACTCCCTCTCCGCAGGGAGTCGCTGGACACACAAAACAATCCTGCCTTACCGGCTTCCACGGCTCCTCGCCCCTGCCGCCGTCGCGGGATCACTCCCCTCGGCGATTCCTCTACTCAGCGCCGGGCGCGCCCACGCCCTCCTACACGCACGCCAGCCCCAGACGTTATGTGCATGCATTTTCAGCTTACAGAGCACACGCCTAACAGAGCACTTTTAACCACTGCTTCTGCAGTGAGGCGTCGCCCCCAAGCATCACACAGTTCAATGCAAATCAATGATTACACTCAGCTGGGCTATAACACCTCTCTCCTATCAGGGAGGACTCCTTGCAGTCCTCCAGGCCTGCCCCCTTTTCCCATTGGCCTGCCCAGCTTTATTATGCCTGTGCTTCCCATCACTCATCTCTCGACATAGTTCTGTATGGAAGCATTTGACTATTCTCTCAGTGACTCCTCAGGTATTGACGCGGATTGGACGACTACCCCCTCTGGCTCTCGACTTTGGCTCTACTTGGACTTCGTGACTTCTGGCATCCCTGATCTTGGCAACGGCAATAACTACTCCTTCTCTACTACCGGTACCGGCAAGTATTGTCTTCACTACTATACCTGGCCTGGCAACAATAACACCACACTCCGGACGCGCTCCCTTTGCTGCGGGTGCGTGTATCCCTACGTCCCACCTCAGCACAGGGGACGGGTCTGGTCTGCGGGCAGCACCGGCGTAAGAATATGTCGAGCCCACAAGACGCAGACCAGACCGAACTACAGCAATTTCTCTCTAATCTGCTTCAGCAAAACCAGGCCATGGCGGATCACATTGTGGCACTTACACGCCAGGTCGCAGTACTCTCAGACAGGGACCCGACCGCGACCCCGCCAGATGTAAGCCCCCACTCCGCAAGCGCAGTTAGCAGCTCAGATGTAAGGATTCCTCCTCCCAAGCCTTATGCAGGTGAACCGCAAGATTGTAGGGGTTTCCTAACCCAGTGTGAGGTGCAGTTTGAAATGGCCCCCCATCTCTACAATACTGATTGCAAGAAGGTAGCCTACATTTATAACCTCCTCACTGGCAGCGCCCTGGCTTGGGCTTCCCCGGTTTGGAAGCGACGTTCTGATCTTACCCAAGATTACCCAGCATTTAAAGCCGAGTTTCAACGGGTATTCGATTCCCCTGCTCGTCGGGAGATGGCATCTGTTTCTCTCCTCCAGATCACGCAGGGACGGCGAACGGTGACGCAGTATGCTGTGGAATTCCAGACTCTAGCAGCCGAGACTAACTGGGGACAAGAGGCTCTCGTCTCCGTATTCTGGCAAGGCCTGGCAGATCCCATCAAGGACGAACTGTCTCGCCAATCCAGGCCGGATCAACTGGAGGTCCTGATTGATTTGGCCGTCCGAGTGGATCAACGCATCAAGGTACGCCGCTCAGAGCGTCAGCGCGCTCGCTTCCATAACTTTCAAGTTCCGTTCTCCAGTACTCTCAGCAGCACTCCTGCTCCCTCAAGTGCTACCACACCTCTTCGTCCTGCACTGGAGTTGCCAGAGCCAATGCAATTGGGGGTACAACGCATCCGCACACCGATACGGCAGTTCCGCCACGCCGGGGGATTGTGTTTCTACTGCGGATCCATGGAACATCGGGTTCGGGAGTGTCCATTGTGTCCGGGAAACGGGAACACCCAGTGAGTACAGAGGGGCTCTCTCTGGGTGTAAAGTCTCCACATCCCCTTCTTAAAGGTGAACTCCCTAAGAAACTTACATTTCCAGTCTTCCTTTCAGGCGATAAGTTCAAGACTTCTACCGCCGCTTTCATTGACTCAGGAGCTGGAGGAAACTTCGTGGATCTAGAATTCGCCAGGGTAAATCGTATACCACTCGTGAGAAAGAAGGTTCCCATCGCACTCGTCGGTATCGATGGACGTCCTCTTACCCCGGCCCATATCTCCTTAGAGACGGCTCCCTTGCTTCTGTCTTCACATCTACACAAGGAGACCTTAGTTCTCGATGCCATTCACGCTCCTGGGATACCCATCACCCTTGGTCTTCCTTGGCTACAGTTTAACAATCCTCTCATTGACTGGACTTCCTCGGCTCCCATTTCCTGGAGGCCGAGGTCAGGCGAGACTCATCAACTGCTGGCCAATACCTCTGTTCCCGAAGTTATTCTACCTTCCGTTTACCATCAATTCCGGGACGTTTTCAATAAGGTACAGTCAGACCTCTTGCCGCCACACAGGACTTACGATTGTCCGATCGATCTAGTTCCAGGTTACTCCCTACCCAAGTCCAAGACCTACCCCTTGTCGTTACCAGAATCTCACGCTATGGATGAATATATCCAGGAGAATCTCAAGAAAGGCTTTATTCATCACTCCAATTCCCCAGCAGGGGCTGGGTTTTTCTTCGTCAAGAAAAAGGATGGGTCGTTGAGGCCTTGCATCGACTACAGGGGTTTAAACCACATCACTATTAAAAATCGTTACCCCCTTCCCCTTATTACCGAACTGTTCGATAAATTACAGGGGGCCAAGATTTTTTCCAAGTTGGATCTACGTGGTGCCTATAACCTTGTGCGCATCAGGAAGGGGGATGAATGGAAGACGGCCTTCAACACGCGTAGTGGACACTACGAGTATCTGGTAATGCCTTTCGGCTTATGTAATGCTCCCGCTGTATTCCAGGATTTCATCAACGACGTCTTTCGTATGGTACTCAATATTTTTGTTATTGTATTCTTGGATGATATCCTGATTTTTTCCAAAGAACTCCAGGACCATATACTCCACACCTCCTACGTCCTTTCCCATCTCCGTGAACACCATTTGTACGCCAAACTGGAGAAGTGCACCTTTCATACGACCTCTACTCCGTTCCTGGGGTATATCATTTCCGATGAGGGGTTTATGATGGACTCCGGTAAACTTCAAGCGGTCACTGAATGGCCAAGACCCAATTCTCTCAAGGCCATACAACGTTTTTTAGGCTTCGCTAATTATTATTGTAAGTTTATACGGAGTTTTTCCACCATTGTGGCACCCCTTACTGCGCTCACCAAAAAAGGAGCTGATCCTTCTGCTTGGTCATTCGAGGCCATCTCCGCCTTCGAGACACTCAAGGAAGCCTTTATATCCGCACCTATTCTCCGTCATCCTGACATTGAACTTCCCTTTGTCCTGGAGGTCGACGCTTCTGATTGCGGCGCTGGTACCGTTCTGTCTCAGAGACCCACGTCCCAAGATAAGTTACATCCCTGTGCATATTTTTCCAAGAAATTCTCGTCTGCCGAGAGGAACTATGACGTGGGTAACAGGGAACTTCTGGCCGTGAAGATGGCTCTTCAAGAGTGGAGACACCTGCTGGAGGGGTCGAAAGAGCCGTTTACTATTCTCACAGACCACAGGAACCTTCTTTACATAGAGAACGCTCGACGCCTTGGTCCACGTCAGGCTCGTTGGGCTCTTTTTTTTTCTCGATTCGATTTTCACCTGTCCTATATCCCCGGGACCAAGAACCAAGGCAGACGCACTCTCCCGAACACATTCTTCTGAAGAGAGGCCAGAGGAATCGTTGGAGACTATCCTTCCACATGAGAGGATTCTCGCCACGTCTACTTTCAAGAATCTTGACAAGATTTTGCACTCCCAGAGACGCATTCCCAAGGACTTGGTCGTTCCGACAACAAACTCTTTGTACCATCCAAATTTGTTCCAGAGGTCCTGTCTTGAGGTCACTCCTCTAAATCCTGAGACTGCGACAAAACTGCTCCTCCACATCTGAATTTAAAACACAAGCTATCGACATGTCCAACAGATTCCTCATGAGAGGCTATAGTAAAAAATTAATCAAAAGAGCTTACTATAGAGCTATGACTTCAGCAAGAATAGATCTCCTGACACCCAAGCAAATAACACCCAAAGAAGATGTGATTAGATTTATCTCCACATACAATAGCCAATCTAAAATTACCAAAAACATCCTAAGTAAACATTGGCATATTTTGCTTGGAGATCCTGATCTGAGCAAAGTTCTCAGAGACGTACCCACTACAGGGTACAGACGTAACAAGAACCTCCAGGATAGACTGGTTCATAGTCACTTCAACAAATCCCAACAAAAAACATGGCTAGGCACAAAACCAGCCGGCTCATATCCATGTGCTAGGTGCAAGGCATGCACCTTTATGACGGCAACAAAACAATTTAGAAATTCTAATAATTCTGATATGTATAAAATCAAAGATTTCATTAACTGCCTCACCTGTGGAACCATTTACCTCATGACCTGTGACTGCGGAATTATGTATGTAGGGAAAACACATAGACCCCTCAAGACGAGGATATTAGAACACATAGGTAATGTGCGAAATTCCACAGATACCCCGACTGCGAGACATATCATAGAGGATCACAAGGGAAATCCCAAAGTGATGCACTTCTGTGGTATAGAACATATCGCAAAGGACTCTAGAGGGGGTAACTGGGACCAACGTCTGCTACAGCAAGAAAGCCGATAGATTTTTCAGTTACAAACAATGGTGCCAAAAGGTCTAAATGAAGGCTTTATTTTCTCACCCTTCATATAGATATGTCACTCTAGCCATAATTATATATGGCTTCAAGTAAAATTATTGCCATTATTAGCTATCCAATCCTACACAGTACTTTATAGTTAAGTTTAATCTAATAGACCTGCATTGACCATTAAGGGCAGGCCTCTCTATGTGAGTAACACTCCTACAAAATCAATTTATTAATAATCACGTTCACAGTTAATATAACACTTCTAAAACTCATATGTATGTTAACACTATCCTCACTTAGTTAGCCTTTTCCTTGACCACTTATTTATATCTGGTATTTTTTATTTAATATTTACATTAAATCATTATTATTAAGTATAGCCCTAATCACTCACTCCTACACAGTACATTACACATAGCACTTTTTAGATAAGTTTCATTTTAACAACACCTGCATTGTCCCTTAAGGGCAGGTATTTATATGTGAGTCACACTCCTACACCATTTACATGTAGTTATGGATTTTGCCTACTTACCTACAAGGTCACCTTTGCAAACTATTGTATGTACTGCAGTTGTACACTTACCTGTTGAAACCACATATAGGAATTCCTCTCCTAGTTAAACATACTGTCATATGAGAATCAATAAGGCAATAACAACAATAATAACTGGACGACTTGGACACCATTTATTTTACTTTATTGAAAATATGTTCAATACAACAACTAGATCGGCACTTGCTTCATATCATTCTGCATTGTTGCACAGGCATCCACAGCGTTTTAGCAAAGAGGCAATTGGTAAGCCAAACACACACTCTAGCTTCATTACGCCCCCCTGCAGGCTAATGAACTGATTGACTCCTTACCTACCTATCATAGTAAGGATAGGAGTCCCCTAACAGGATCTGAGAGTATAAATGGACATGGGGGACGTCTTACCTCTATCCCTCCTCCCCCTGAAGAAGCGTGCTAGTCACGTGAAACGTGCGTCGGGACGTGAGGCGTCACAGCCGTGACATCAGTGGGTGGCGACTTTCTGTAACCGGCACCAGCTGCAGCAGGCTTGTATCCATTCACGCAGCATACACGGCAGCCAGCCTTCTTACATGATTTGGCTGACACAGGTCAAACCACACTTACTGCAGTAGATATATCACTCTCTGATATAGGAGCTGTACTTGCGGGTTACGGGTACTTACGGGTACCTACGGGTTTAATTATAGCATAATAGATCACTCTACAACCACGGAGTATCCCCTATTTATGTGTATTTAAATGCACTACACTGGTTCAATATACTGAACAATTATACGCAGCACTGATTCTGCTGAGAGAACCAGAGGGCTCAATATACAAACGAAGTGGTGCAGAGATATATGTATAACCTTCACCTTGTGATATACATGCACCATTTATGCATGATAACATCAGCTTTGACATATATCTACGCGGTTGTTTTCTCTGTTTGATGCATAATTTGCCCCACATTACTCCAATATATGCTCCCTGCGTTTAAGCCTATTGTACACATTCTGTCTATGCCTCACCTCCGAGTGATCATGCAGTGATTTACATATGTGTACACACCTGCAATATTCATTGGTTTTGGTCAAGAGACCGTATATATAGCTGTGATTCAGAAAGTCAAGATATTGTTTTACATATGGTAATACACCGATTGAATTATGACAAAACACTATCACCACTCCACATAATAGGGATTTTTAATAATGTATATGTGTTTTTAATATCTATGTAGATTTAATAAAATTTTATTATTTTTTGATTTCCCCTGTGAATCTGGGCACTACTCAGAAATACAGTATCTAACTGTTGGACCAATTAAGTCCAGTAAATATGACACTACACACTTGACAAGAGTCTGCTACCTAGAAGGGTTTCTTTTCTGATCAAACTCTTTGATCACCACCGATACTATCACAATGATATCTTTACGGAAGAGATTTTCCGGATTCATGGGATCCCTTTGTCCATTGTTTCTGACAGAGGTTCTCAGTTCGTATCCAAATTTTGGAGAGCTTTCACGAAGAGATTGGGCATTTTTCTTCCTTCTCTTCTGCCTATCATCCTCAGTCCAATGGACAAACGGAGAGAATCAATCAATCCCTGGAGAAGTACCTGAGATGTTTTATATCCGATTTCCAGGATGATTGGGCTCAACTCCTCTCTTGGGCAGAGTATGCCATCAATTCTGAAAAAAACGAGTCCACCCGGGAGTCTCCCTTCTTTATAAATTATGGGTTCAATCCTCCCTGTCTTCCCATCCCCAACATTCCTTCTGGAGTACCAGCCGTAGATGAACGCATTTCTTCCCTCCAAACCGCATGGTCCAGGATTCAGTCTACCCTTCTCAACTCCTCCCGCAGATCGAAACTACAGGCCGATCGTCGTCGTCGTTCGGCGCCCAGTTACAAACCAGGGGATTTGGTATGCCTCTCCTCTAGGAATATCCACCTCAAGGTACCATCTCCTAAACTGGCACCTAAGTTCCTGGGTCCCTTCCCTATTTGTGAACAAATCAATCCTGTGGCATTCCGGCTCCAACTACCACCCAGTATGAAGATTTGCAATGTCTTCCATGTGTCCCTCTTAAAACCATTTATCTCCAGTCACTTCTTTCCGGATCAGACTCGTAAACCGGATCCCATTACTGTACAAAATAACGAGGAATACGAAGTTCACTCTCTTTTGGATTCTCGCCTATCCAGGGGTCAGCTTCAGTTCTTAGTGCAGTGGAAGGGCTTTGGCCCTGAAGAGAGATCCTGGGTACCTTCAAAGGACATTCATGCCCCGGCCCTTCTTAAGTCCTTCAGGAAAAAGTTTCCAGAGAAACCGTTCTTGGACCGTCCTGAGGCCGTTCCTGAAGAGGGGGGTACTGTCAGGAATCGGCATTCTCCTCGCTTCCCACACAAAGCACTCCCTCTCCGCAGGGAGTCCCTGGACACACAAAACAGTCCTGCCTTACCGGCCTCCACGGCTCCTCGCCCCTGCCGCCATCGTGGGATCACTCCCCTCGGCGATTCCTCTACTCAGCGCCGGGCGCGCCCACGCCCTCCTACACGCACGCCAGCCCCAGACGTTATGTGCATGCATTCTCAGCTTACAGAGCACACGCCTAACAGAGCACTTTTAACCACTGCTTCTGCAGTGAGGCGTCGCCCCCAAGCATCACACAGTTCAATGCAAATCAATGATTACACTCTGCTGGGCTGTAACACCTCTCTCCTATCAGGGAGGACTCCTTGCAGTCCTCCAGGCCTGCCCCCTTTTCCCATTGGCCTGCCCAGCTTTATTATGCCTGTGCTTCCCATCACTCATCTCTCGACATAGTTCTGTATGGAAGCATTTGACTATTCTCTCAGTGACTCCTCAGGTATTGACGCGGATTGGACGACTACCCCCTCTGGCTCTCGACTTTGGCTCTACTTGGACTTCGTGACTTCTGGCATCCCTGATCTTGGCAACGGCAATAACTACTCCTTCTCTACTACCGGTACCGGCAAGTATTGTCTTCACTACTATACCTGGCCTGGCAACAATAACACCACACTCCGGACGCGCTCCCTTTGCTGCGGGTAGGTGTATCCCTACGTCTGTAAGGAATCCACTCCTGGCTTTGATTATAACTTTTGCAGACTTCTGCAGTTGCAAAAGTTTCCTCTGGCAATCTATGGCACATGTGCTGCTTCTCATTGCAGCTTCTGCCCTGTGCTACATCATTGGAGGAATACTCACACACCCTCCTCCTGTGATTGGATCTCCGCCCTTTATATCCTGGGTGTTGGCACTGAAACAGTGTCGAGCATAATTTCCTACCCTGGACGTTACTGTGTCTGCCACTAGCCACCCTGGCTTGATCCTATGTATTATCCTTTTTGGTTCGTGTCCCTGTTTCCTGAGGCCGCCTGCTAGTTCCATTCAGGGGCCCGTTCCTGACTTCTCTGCTGAAGTGTTGTTTCCTGAGGCCGCCTGCTAGTTCCATGCAGGGGTCCGTTCCTGAGTTCACTGCTGAAGCGTTGTTTCCTGTGGCCGCCTGCTAGTTCCATGCGGGGGCCCGTTCCTGATTTCTGTGCTGAAGCGTTGGTTTCCCGACGCTGCCCTGCGGTGTACTTCAGCCAGCCTGCTGTCTCCTCCTGCTGAGACCGGCGTCATGGGCCGAGGCCGCTCCTCACGAAGAGGCCACTCCCGTGCTCACGCTCCTAAGCTGAAGCGGGGATCTCCTGACTACCTGTTGCCGAACTCCTGCTTGAATAACGATGATGCTGCCTTCTCCAATCCTGACCCTGCTACGTACGACTACGAAATGCGCACTCCGGATCAGTCTGCGCGGACTAAGGTCAGTGATTCTATAACCCCACCTCAGCCCCGCGGTCCGGTCCCGGTTTGTGGCGAGCACAATCGTAACAACGTCCCACCTCAGCACAGGTGACGGGTCTGGTCTGCGGGCAGCACCGGCGTAACACAGGGGTCCCCGTAGATAAAATTAACACATTTCAACTCCGGAGACCCCCTGTTCAAAACCTGTAATAATAAAAAAAAAGATTAAAAAAAAAAAAGTTAACCCGTATTGCTGCTTTAAAGGAGGGAAGCAGCTGTTGAGCCTTTAACATTTGCACCTAATGTCACTGTTTTTTCTGTGTTTGCACTGACAAAATCTGTCAGGATTCAGGTTTAACTAATCTCACTGTTTATGAGATTGTATTATATGTGTTGTGAAGCCACTTTCCAGTGCTTGTGAAAACTGGCTTCATAGTGTAACTGCGCGACTTCGTAGGTTACATCAGTGTGGTGTGTGCAGATGCAGCATTATGGCTGGTTGCGCTGCCACCCCTAAATCTGCAGCGGCACCGTATTTTCTTCATCTGTGCTCACGGAGTCCGACTTAATGGCCCATTGGGATTACACAGCGGGGGTCCCTGCATCTGAATGGGACTCGCGCTGTGTGAATCCTACCGGGCTGCACCTGTCTGTAAGAGATGCGCAGTAAGAGTGAGACTGAATCAGCCACTCTCCATGCGCGTCTCTAACAGGCGATCGCACAGCTTTTATTTCATTTTAATAACTGAGTATTGAAGCAGGGCATCTCCGGAGCTGAACCACATTCATTTAAGCCTCAGGGACTCCCATTTCCTGAGTAACAGGTCCTGGTATGGGTTGCCGGGATCTACGCCATGTTTCAATTCTCCCACATCACGGCACACGTGACCGGTACATTTAAACAATGCAGGGAGATACCAGCACCCCATACTCGGGAAGCAGGGAGTTCCTTAGGCTTAAATTAATGTTGTTCAGCTCCGGAGACCCCCTGCTTCAATACTGTGTTATCAAAATTAAATAAAAGCAGCTCATTACCTTAGCAGATTGCTGCTAAGGTAATGAAGGGGTTAAGCCAGAGTACAAGGTTTATTGGGGGTAGAGGGGGTGGGAGAAGGGAGTAGTTGCCTCAGGGTGGGTGGTTAGGCCTACGGAAGGTTGCGGGAGGTGTTAACACCTTCAGTACTTTAGTGGTAGTAACTGCAATGGTAATTGCAGGGTTAATCCCTCCCACTTATAACCCATGAGGCCTAACCACCCACCCCAGGGTAACTGCCCCCTTCACCCACCCCCTCTACCCCCAATAAACATTACAGTACAATACAAACACCAATACACACATTGATTGCCAGTGTCATTATCCATGCCCTCAAATGGAACAAAGATAACCCCAATGAATGGTCACCCTACTACCCATCCCCAACAACCACCCACCCCAACCCATACAGTACAGTATTGGGCAAAATCCCGATTATCCAGATCTGGATAACAGTGCATTTTCCCATTAAAAAATAAAACATAACTAAAAAATTACCCAGCCAGCATATAGTAAATTAAAGTTGTACTCAACCCTGCCAGGATGAAGGCCACCCTCATCTTCATTGGGCACCGACCGTGAAATAAAAAACTAACTACTGACCTGCAACGCATTAATTACCTTAATTACCAATATGGTAATTAAGGTGTTAACTACCTTTCCTCTACCCACACAGGGGGCCTAACCACCCTCCCCAGGGCAACTACCCCCAACCCCTCTACTCATTGATTGTCATAGTGGTAAACCATGCCCACACTATGGGCATGGATTGCCACAATGGCAATGCATGGGCAAGCTTCAAACAAAAACAAGCACTGAATAAAATACATTACATTTAAATAAAAAAACATTTGCCAATAAACCAATTGATTTTCATAGTGGTGAACCATGCCCATAATATGGGCATGGATTGCCAAAATGGCAACGAATGGGCAACCTAAAAAAAAACAAGCACCAAATAAAATACATGACATTTAAATAAAAGCAAACTGCCAAAAATACATTGATTGTCAATCTGTTTATCTATACGCTGAAAGTGGCATAGATAAACACATCGCCAGTCAATGGGCATCCTAAAAATATATATATTTTTAGTTAGTTCAACATCCAGCTGATGGTAATTGCATTCTGGACTGTATCATCTGGTGTTCCTGTCGGCCCTCATTCTCATGTCTACCATGCTACCTACACCTTTTTTAACTTATGTAAGTGTAATGCTTTTATTGCTGTTTGTGTTTTTATATTGGGTAACTTTGCATCTTATTCAGGACATTATATATATATGCAAATATGTAAATATAACTGTATGCTCACCTGCATGTCTAAGGCAGGTCTGCAACCCCGCCCTTCACCATTACCACCCAGCACACAGCACTTCCACTGCAGCAAGGGATTCTGGGAAATGACATGCAAATGAGCACACAGTGCCACTTTTTGCTTCAAAAACCATTTTAACATGGTTCCCTATAGGCTTAAGCTTGCTGCATGGTCACAGCTTTGAGCACAGCCAGGGTTTAGGTGCATACCCAGAAAACCACCCACAGCACAGACAGCTGTTTCGACCTTAATGGGTCTCATCAGTGTGGGGTTGATTGACTGGGTATGCAAAGAAGCTAAGGGATGGGGTATACCATAATACTGAGTTAAGTTATGGTGAGTAAAAAAAGTGACAAAAACCCTCCATTGCAAAGCAAGTATGCAAATATGTAAATATAACTGTATGCTCATCTGCATGTCTAAGGCAGGTCTGCAACCCCGCCCTTCACTAATATATATATATATATATATATATATATATATATATATATATGGCACTGCCCTGAGGAAGGTCCCTACCGAAACGTTGGCGGCCCTGTGTTCACAATACACACTTTTTGGATTATTACGGCGGTGTGCTGTCTTTTGTCATCAGGATCCCTCTGGTTACCACGTATATATATATATATATATATATATATATATATATATATATATATATATATACTAGCTGAGAGACCCGGCGTAGCCCGGGATGTAATTTTGGGTGGGGCGTACGACAGGGTTAGGCTTCCCCCCCCCCTTGACAGCTAGGTGGGTGACTGAGTTGACTGAGTGTGTGGGTGACTGTGTGGGTGACACTTGACTGAGTGGGTGGGTGGGTGGGTTGGTGACTGGGTGGGTGACTTTGGGTCGGTTTGACTTTGGGTCGGTGGGTGGGTGGGTGACTTTGGGTCGGTGGGTGGGTGGGTGACTTTGGGTCGGTGGGTGGGTGACTTTGGGTCAGTGGGTGGGTGACTTTGGGTCGGTGGGTGTGTGACTTTGGGTCGGTGGGTGGGTGACTTTGGGTCGGTGGGTGGGTGACTTTGGGTCGGTGGGTGGGTGGGTGACTTTGGGTTGGTGGGTGGGTGACTTTGGGTCGGTGGGTGGGTGGGTGACTTTGGGTCGGTGGGTGGGTGGGTGACTTTGGGTCGGTGGGTGACTTTGGGTCAGTGGTTGGGTGGGTGAGTTGGGTCGGTGGGTGGGTGAGTTGGGTCGGGGGGTGGATGAGTTTGGGTCAGTGGGTGGGTGACTTTGGGTCGGTGGGTGGGTGACTTTGGGTCGGTGGGTGGGTGACTTTGGGTCGGTGGGTGGGTGACTCTGGGTTGGTGGGTGGGTGTGTGACTTTGGGTTGGTGTGTGACTTTGGGTGGGTGGGTGACTTTGGGTCAGTGGGTGGGTCGGTGACTGGGTGACTTTTTCAGGGTCGGTGACTGGGTGGGTCAGTGACTGGGGTCGGTGACTGGGTGGGTCAGTGAGTGGGTAGGTGGGGTCGGTGAGTGGGTGGGGTCGGTGAGTGGGTGGGTGGGGTCAGTGACTGGGTGGGTGGTTGGGTGGGTGAGTGTGAGACTGAATGGGTGGGTGAGTGTGAGACTGAATGGGTGGGTGAGTGTGAGACTGAATGGGTGGGTGAGTGTGAGACTGAATGGGTGGGTGAGTGTGAGACTGAATGGGTGGGTGAGTGGGAGAGTGAATGGGTGGGTGAGTGGGAGACTGAATGGGTGGGTGAGTGGGAGACTGAATGGGTGGGTGAGTGGGAGACTGAATGGGTGGGTGAGTGGGAGACTGAATGGGTGGGTGAGTGGGAGACTGAATGGGTGGGTGAGTGGGAGACTGAATGGGTGGATGAGTGGGAAACTGAATGGGTGGATGAGTGGGAAACTGAATGGGTGGATGAGTGGGAAACTGAATGGGTGGATGAGTGGGAAACTGAATGGGTGGGTGAGTGGGAAACTGAATGGGTGGGTGAGTGGGAGACTGAGTGGGAGACTGAGTGGGAGAGTGGGTGGGAGACTGACTGGGTGGGAGACTGACTGGGTGGGAGACTGACTGGGTGGGAGACTGACTGGGTGGGTGAGTGGGAGACTGACTGGGTGGGTGAGTGGGAGACTGACTGGGTGGGTGAGTGGGTGACTGACTGGGTGGGTGAGTGGGTGACTGACTGGGTGGGTGAGTGGGTGACTGACTGGGTGGGTGAGTGGGTGACTGACTGGGTGGGTGAGTGGGTGACTGACTGGGTGGGTGAGTGGGTGACTGACTGGGTGGGTGAGTGGGTGACTGACTGGGTGGGTGAGTGGGTGACTGACTGGGTGGGTTGAGTGGTGGGTGACTGACTGGGTGGGTGAGTGATTGACTGACTGGTGAGGGGGGTGACTGAGTGGGTGGGTCTGGTTTTGAGTGGGGTGACTGACTGGGTGGGTGACTGGGTGGGTGACTGACTGACTGAATGGGTGGGTGACTGGGTGACTGAAATGGTGTGGGTGACTGAATGGTGG